>NC_064293.1:29440468-29474768 GCF_019186545.1 Solanum stenotomum | reverse complement strand
AGTAACTGGAGAATTGTCCCTGCCACTATTTGGTGGACAATATGGAAAGAGAGGAACTTTAGAGTTTTTGAGAATAGGGAGAGTAGTATGCAACAAGTTAAACTGAATTGCATTTCGACTCTGTGTTTTTGGTGTAATCAAATTTACTCTAATGATACCGTCTCTATCATTGATGTCTTAGACTCATTATAGGGATAGGTCGGTATTATTAGAGTTTCCTTATGTAAATACGGATTTCAGTACATAGGATGTTATGTTCTGCAGAAACAGAAACAATTACCATTTTCAAAAAAAAAAAAGAAATAATTTGGGGAATAAATGATTAATGTTGAGGGTAAAACATAATAAAAAAAAAAGTTCTTCCGTTGATATGCCAAAAGTGTCAAGTAAAAGTGAAAATGTAGTTTTATACCGTGGACAAGTAAAAGTGAATCGAGGGAATACAACCCATTACTCTGTGGGTGATATTTTCACCATTCCCCACACATTGTATTATCATTACCTTTCACTAATTTGATTGTGAGGAAAGGGAAATACCTGCTTGAGGGGTGGGGGCCTAGGATGGGGTTGATAATTGGTAAGTTTAGTAACCAATGAGCAAAAAAATGTGTAGAAATATATACATAACATAGGTGTTTTTCATATATTAGCAGTTATCAAAGGATCTTATGTACTACATAGTAAGCTTCGTATTCATTATGTATCTTTAGATTTCCTCTAGGTCTTGATAGCTTTCTCGTGAATTTATGATTATTATTTTTTTCTTCAAAAATTTCTGTTCCAATTTTCTCTTTTCTTCTTTTTGCCCCCTTTTCTGTTTACATTTTATTTTGGCCTCAATCATCATATTCCTTGTGTTTTCTGAGGTATCCTCTATCTTCTCTTTCGTACATTGAGATTTTAGTGCTGACTATGGTCATGGAATTTCGATGTCTTACTTTTCTTTCTATGGACAAATTAGGGATCATCAATTTCCTTTTTCATTACTTCTATATCTCCCATCTGCATCTAGAATTTAAATAATCTCTCTGGCTCCCAATCTATTACTTTGTTTCTCATTTTTCTCATTTTCATTTTAGGTTGTAATGGATGCTGTGAATAAGCCCCGAAATGTTACCTATAAAGGGCTCACTGACCTAGTGACCGAGTAAGACTTTGTATTACTTCCCTTTGGTGGTGGTTATTTTTTTGTATCAGAATTGACATAGTGCTGCTGTTTCTTTTCTTCTACGCTGATGATCAGTGACATATTGTTCCTAATAGATTTTTCATTCTTGTTGCAGTATTGTTTCTCAATTTCTGGTGATAACACTGAGCACTGTATGGTTCACTGTAATTAGTGAATCTACTTCTTATCACTATCATTATGTCTAGTTTTGTAGCAAAGAATATTTCTTTCCTTTTTATTTTCTATGCTTTCATTGAAACGATTCAATTCTTTATCAGACTGTAGTAAATATTCTTTGACTTTCTTCCATCATTATGTGATCATTGGTTACTGCTCCGTGATACTTCTTTTTCTTGCTGGAAGAACATATCCCCATTCTCTTAAGACCATTGCTTGAATTTAACACAAGTTAAAGAATGCCTTGTTAGCGAGTATGTACGGTCTTACTTTATCTGTTGACCTTATACTTAACAATTTGGTGATTTATGTGAGCTACCTTTTAGTTGCTCCTTAGGTTATGATATTCATTTTATTTCTTTATGTGGAGACTTTCATCATGCTGTCACAGTAACATGTGTTGGCTTTAACTTATTGCAGCACAGATAAAAATAGTGAAGTTGCTATCCTTGAAGTCGTGAGGAAGAATTTTCCAGATCATCTAATTCTCGGGGAGGAAGGAGGAATTATTGGGGACTTGTCATCCGATTATCTTTGGTGCATCGATCCTTTAGGTTTGTTCTACAGATCTCTAGCTTCATGGCAATGAAAGTAGCTACACATATTAGCTAGACACTCTATTGAGGTTAGAGAACTTATGTAGGTCCTCAAAAGTAGAAATGAATTGTCAAAGTTCCAAGTGGTTTTAACTTGTAATGGTCAGGTTATTTTAATTTGAAGGGGTCACATTTAACTAGTTCCGGTTTAACAAATATACAACTTTAACCTAAATACTAGCAGATTTTACGCACGCTAAGGCATGTAATTGCACAAGCAATATATGGATGAATATTGAGCATCGTCCTAACTTCATGGTCAAAAATGGGTCGAAGTTTCGAACAATGAAGTAAAGTAACTAAGTATTGAAAAAAGGAAAGAATATAACTAACACTAACTAGCTAAGAGAAAATCTTGTGGTAGCAACTAACAAGCCTAGTGTTTCTGACTTCACTTAATTATTTCATTTGGACCTTTATCATCCTCTTGATCTTACTGATAATGTGAGCTAAGTTGGAGTTCATACTTATTCAGGGTACATTCCTATGTCAAGTGAAGCTAACCTTCTTAACTAATAACCTATTTTTGATGGTTGTTAAGACAAGGAGGATGCAATGAGTTTAGCTCTATTTTCCATGCCTTTGGTTTGAAGTAGAAGCTTATTCTACAATCAAATCATACCATTATCATCTATTTGATTAGTATGGATCTCAATCTTTTCAATCCTGATTCTAAATGAAGAATCTCTCCTGAGTTACCTTAAAATCTAGAGAAGGATCTAGTTGGTGGTCAATCAATGAAAAGCATTAAATACAAGATTGAACAAACAACGTACTTGTTAGTAATAAAGACCAGGAAAAATAGTAATTAGTTCAAGCTTCATGATAATCCTAAATTGGAAATTAACAAAATGAAAGAAAGAAACTCTATTTGGTGTCCTAGTCTCTTCAAAAGCTCCTTGTCTTGTGTCTTTTGGCCTTGAAAAACTGATTTTTGTTCCTTATTATGGTCTTGGAAGTTCCCTTTCTTTTCCCTTTTTTTTTCTTCCAAAAAATCTTGAATTCATTCATAACCTTACGAAGTAAAACTGGTTCATGCAAAGAGTTGAGAGCATCATAGACACCCAAGGAGGTGGTGTAGTAGTTGAAGAGTTGGAATAGTAATTCTTTTGAAACGGGTAACTTGTATTCCTCAGAATTAAGGGCTATGCTGGCCACCTCCAAAAAGTATGAACAGAGAAGAGAGAAAAAAAGAAGAAAATAGAAACAGAAATACTTACAAAGAACCTACGAAATCCACTAATTGGATTTCCTCTTCTATATTTTGTTCTTTACACCAAAAACCTAAGGAAGTATGGAATAATAATCTTAGAACCAGTTTCTCAGTAAAGGATGACATTGAGTAAATTATTCCCTTATACTGAAGACTTGTTGGGGAGATTTGCTTGAAACCTGTATTGGTAGGAGGTAGTTAGTGGATTACGCGAGACGCAAGTTGACCCGAACACCACAGTTCCCAAAATAAAAAAGAGAAGAATTGAGAACTTCGTGGAGAATCTCCTAAACAACATATTTTCAAAGTGAAATTTAGAAGTAGAAGGAAGAAATTTTTGCTTGTGCTTTATCTTACCTATAAAACTGAATTCCGGTGTCTCTTTTTTGTCTTGCAAGTCCCCTCTTTATATGCAAACCGGAAATCCTAAGCCAAGAAGGAAACACTGAAAATCTTGGACTCCCTGCATATATGTCCTACAGCAGCGAGTGAAGCTTGATATAGCTGTGCGATTGCGCAAGCGCATGAACAGCCAAGTAGCTGCATTGCACAGCCATGCAGTCGCATAAGCACACGGAGTGGCTAGTGCAACCAAGCTAAACTTGCACAACTTTAGTAAAATGGTCATTACTTTGTTCAGGGAAGTCAAAATAATGAGCAATTTGAAGCATTTGCGACTAGACATCAAGGTTGCAATTTTACGAATATCATGGCTTAACTTGAGATCTAGAATAATCCAGATTACTTTTTGAAGTTTTGTCAAAATCTGACACGTTCATTTCACATTTTGGGTCTATACAGTTCTTTCCCTAGTATGCAAAAATATTTCATATCAAGTGAGATATCCACAGTATGCTTCAAAAACTTTCCAAATCTTTTGCTAAAAATACTTATTACTCTCTCTGTCCCAATTGATATGAGACACTTCCCTTTTTAGTCAGTCCCTAAAAGAATAACACATTTCATTATTTGGCAAATATTTAGTGACACGATCAACATTTTACCCATGTTGGGTCCCATTTATTTGTCAAAAAGTCCTTAAAGGTGTACTTTTCTATTTAAAAGTCATTTATTTTAAGGGTAGTTTTGAAACATTGCAAAGTCTCCCATATATTTTGAACATGTGCCCAATCAAACAACATCGCATAAATTGGGACGGAGAGAGTAATTCTTTTAATTCTTGTTTGTTATTGTTCAATAGAACCAACAACATACCCAGGGTAATCCCATAGGTGGGGTCTGAGAAAGGTAGGATGTATGTAGACCTTACCCCTAAGAGTACTTAATTTTATCTTGATAAATTCATCTTATTATTTATAAATATATATCTTGCATGTCTGAGTTCAATAAAATGTTCTTTCACTAGAAAAGCACCACATATTATCTTAAAGACAACTCAACCAAGGAATGAATGTTAATTGGTAACTTTGTATTGCAGATGGAACAACAAACTTTGCGCATGGCTATCCCAGCTTTGCAGTCTCTGTGGGTGTTCTTTTTAGAGGGAAGCCAGCTGCAGCTGCTGTGGTATATGCTGGGATAGTTTCTGTCTTTCTGATGTGCCTTTTAGATTTCTTACCATGGCTCAGTGGAAGAGCACTGTCTCTTATCCAGCGAGCTTGGTGGTCTCTGATAATTTTATGATAGCTGATTCCAACTTAATGTGCAAGAAGTGAACCAAAAGCTTGAACCATCACTAGCAACTTAAATCATGTAGTGCTAGAGATTGATTATTGATATGTTATATACTGTATTGGACAAATTATATTATTAAAACTAAGAACATAAATGAGAATTCTTATACTCTTAAGGGACCTGAACTGAGAGATAAAAAAGAGGAAGGAATTTTCAGCAAACCTTACAAATGTTATATAGTTGAAAAGTGACTAGCTTTAACATTGCTGTAAGATTTTCTTTCTGAGGCTATCCATAATTTATGTAGGATGTGTTAGTTGAACTATAATAGATGCCGCCGAATTCAACCCTGGCAACTCTGCATTTCTTAATTCACTGAAGATTTGAATTAGCTGACCAACCAAAATTATGTGACGTTTATCTAATAGTAACTTTTATGTAGTATACAGACTCTCAGAGGAAGACTGAGAGAACGAAATTGGAAACCATAAAGCGGGAAGACTATCAATGACACCAAATCTCTTGTTCTGGTATCTGGTCAGATATGACATCTGAATTCCATGTCCTGAACATAATATTGTTAAGGTCTTTTTCTGTACAGGTTGAGTTTGTTGGTGGCCCTATGTGTTGGAATACTCGAATATTTTCTGCAGCTGCAGGTAAAGAAGTTTATCTATAACAAGTCATTTATTCAATTGCAAACTCCAAAGATCTACTAATGACGTTATGCAATTTTCTTCTCCTAGGCAAAGGAGCCTTTGCTAATGGTGAAAAGATTCATGTCAGTCGAACTGACAAGGTGAGAATTTATACATGCAAATGAGTAAAACTAGCTTAATTCCCATTTTCCACAGACCCATGACTAGGAATGAGAGTTTGATGATAACTTTCAGTACATCTGATAAACATAGTTCTAGCTTGTCCTATTGCATTAGAGAGTCAGGTAAGTGTGGGCCTCTACCTGTTCTGTGTGACCTGTTATGCGTCTATACCCATTTACATGCATGTGTATTTATGACTATTTGAAAGTTGTTCTAGTTTTGCACCTTCTTTATGGGCAAAGACATTATACATGGCTTGGCTTTCAAGTTTTAAATTGACAATAGTGTTACACATAAAGCTCACTAAATGAAAGGTACAATTACTGTCAATCTTCTTTCACCAATTCTTTTGACTTATTCGTTACTGTTCTTTATTGTTTGGTGTTTGTTTAGGTGGAACAATCTCTTCTAGTGACTGGATTTGGATATGAGCATGATGATCCATGGGCAACCAATATGGAATTGTTCAAAGAATTTACTGATGTCAGCAGGGTAGCAACTTTATCCCTTATCTTTATCTGAAATTTTGCACATTCCCCACCAAAAAAAAATTCTTCCTGCCATGTTCTGCATAGGGTGTGAGAAGGCTTGGTGCTGCTGCAGTGGATATGTGTCATGTTGCTTTGGGGATTGCTGAAGCATATTGGGAATATCGTCTAAAGCCATGGGACATGGCTGCAGGAGTTCTGGTATTCTTGCTTTCATTATTATCGATATTTCCAGACACTCTTCTTCTCATGTTTGAAGAAAATTCTAGAGAGCTGAGTAGGCAGAATTTGATGCATAATAGGTCCAATCAACAAATTGTAGTTTCAATATAATATTTTGTTTTCCTCTCCTTACTATTAAATAGGAAAAACGGTTAAAATGTATTCTTTGCCACAAGTTTTCTTTTCTTTTTCTTTATAGATTTGTGAAAAGTGATTTAGTCGGAGAAAGAAAGCAACATATTATGTACTTATCCAAAAAGGAAAAACAAGCAGCACTTACCATTGTGTATGTGTGTGTGTTATTTTATGTGGATAAGTAGAACTAACCATTGTGCAATAAACAAGTAATGCAGCGGGGGCAAGTGTGCAGGAGGAGTTAAGGTCCTATAACAGGAATGCCTTTGTTAGAATGAAACCTAAGTAGCAATATATAAACTTATCTCATTTCTAAGTTCCGTATGATCCTATTTGATGCAAATTTTTCAAGATCAGTGGGTTGGTTTTTGAATCGAAGAAGTGAATGGTTCTCATCTTTTTAACTTGAAGTATCAGATGTTGGTAACGTTGTAATAATGAAATACCTCCAGGATATCCACTCATGAAAGTGAGTTTGGCTCAAATGTTGTCCTTCTCAAGTTTCTCTTAAGGGGGTTACTTCTAGTTTACGAACTAATGACAAGTTATTCAAGTGATCAAATCTATATTTAACACTGTGGTGTATGTTTCATGCAGATAGTTGAAGAGGCTGGAGGGACAGTTTCGTGTATGGATGGAGGAAGTTTTTCAGTATTTGATAGATCTGTCTTGGTATCCAATGGTTTGCTCCATGCAAAGGTCAGCATTTACCTATGTTCAACTGAAATTAACTTGCCAGCTGTTTTTAATCTGCATATGGTTGCAGACTTGCAGTTGATTTAACACATAGTACGTCAAATCTACTGGATCAATTTTGTTTTTAATATTTATGATAAGTATCTAGAAGACGGAGTATTCTTATTCCTTTAAATTCTGGTTAAAATTTAGAGCATGCAACTTTCTAATGGAAATGTGTTGCTACTCATTGTCGTTTCCATTAACATGCGCAGCTCCTTGAGAAAATTGGTCCAGCAACGGAAAATTTGAAGAGCAAAGGGATTGATTTCTCAGTGTGGTTCAAGCCGGAAAATTACCATACAGAAGTTTGATATGTCCCTGCGTTTTGTTCTTTAGATGTGCTGCTTGAAAGATTCTTCTACAATCAGATTTTGATTAGGTCGGTATTTGCATTTGTATTTTCTATTTTACATATCATTGTATGGAACTGGTCAAATATTCGTCGGTATCAGGTAAATATTAATATAACATGTCTTTTAGGTAAAAGGATATTGGCAACGGAAATAAATTGTATTAAATTCTTACTGGAAACAACATTGAGTAGAAAGACATTTCCATTAGTAGAACTGACTTTATGACATCTGGTCAATCAAATTATACGATTTTATCTATTAACATTATGTTATGATTCCCATTTTTTTCCATGTTATTGTACAAGTGTACAACCGGCAAACAAATCCATTAAATGTTCGTCTGTAACTGAGTAAGTGCAATACTGGGCCTTAAAATGTATTCCCAGATTGTACAAATTTTAGTTCTTCTGGCAAATGCTCTGAACCTGAATTTGATGTTTTAATCGAGAGTTTTACTTTTTTATTCTGGAGGTTTACAGACCCATAGGTTTCTATCTCTGCTAGTGGGGAAGAAGTTATATTTTTGATCTATTTGCTTTATTAGTTTAACACATGGTATGCAAGATTTTCCTAGATAGGTCAACTCTTGTCTATACACATTTATCACTTGATACTATTGAGTTCTGGGCTTAACGCCAAATGTCTGAGGCTTCGAACATATCTGCATAGCACATGCATCTTAATTTACATATACAAAAGAAAGAACACAATCTCCTGATTTTTGCTGCTAGTTCAGTGCTCATCATTGTAAACATTAGGGTGAAAAAGCTAAAAAGAAACTGCAGTTGCATGCTAAATTCGTATCATATGCCATAGAACTCAGGCTTTTGGACGGAGGACAGCACCTTTAATGACAAGCCCCTTCTTCCAGTTCCCACCTTCATATTCATATAGAGAGAACTCTATTTCTCCATTCTTTTGATCTGGTGATGTCATGAACTCTCCTGCTGGGATTTCTATCCATTTTTCTCGTGGTTTTTCCACCATATTCTCAGTATGTCCTTGTCTGCTACCATCTGGGAGTATGAGTCGAAGATTCACTGGATTTTCCCATCCATAAGCAGGATCCTTTAACCTGACAATAAACACAACCTCATAAATGAGCCCTGGCGATAGCTTAGTTGTATTGAATCTTCCATGGATTTCTAGCCAGCAAACATCTAGTAGTTCTGCTGCTGGAAGGAGGACATCACTGCATAAACAATAAAAAGAGTCATTTCAAGCCTTTTTACTTTGTTAGTCTTCAACTACAAAAACCTTTTAGTATGCAGTACATGTTGGTTTAGAATAGCTTCTAATAGGAAATGTGAAAGTTTTAGTTAGTTTTAACTCCTGAATGCTGGTTATCATTTCGTGGCCTGACAGCTAACACATGTTTACTAATTTTTAATCTCTTTTAGCACATTACTTCCCATGTTCTGCTTTAGATGTCACTCCTATTTTAGGTTTATTCCAAAAAAAAAAAAAAGAATGACTTTTCTATATTCAATTTTTTTAACTTTAAACTTCTCATTTTATTCTTATAGCCACAGTATCATGTAATGCTTATGACCACAAGTTCTAAGGATATTTTTGGTATGTGCCAAAAGTCTTCTTTCTAAAACTCCATAACCTATCAAATACCACCATATGAAGTGAAACGGAGGGATTATTATTTTTCTATTCCAGCCCTATGTGTGGTAAAAGATGCTTTGGATCTACACTGAAGTTCAACTCGAAATGAGTATGGTTTTCTTTGTCAAATGAAACGTTTTCATATTACCTTGACTCTTGTACCAAGGGCCAGTGCCAGAAACGGTTGTTTTCTGCCCAAGTGATTAAGAGATCTCTTGCATACAGCATGAAGCAGTTGCCATTTGACTTCTTATCGACCCAGTATTTCTGCATGAAGTGCAAATTAAGTATAGCCATAGCAGTAGATAAGGCTACAGAATAAAACTGTAATTTCAAGTGATTGGGCTTAATTGACTAGTTGAATTTGCACATCAGAATTGGTCCAACAAGTCACAAGAGGACATGCTTCTCTTGGGGTTAAGTTGAAGGCAGAATTCTAAGCTTTAACAAAATATACACAAAGAACTCGACATGAACTCATAAAGTAGATATATGCTTCCAAATAGCATGTAGGGACTGTAGAACCTGTATATACAAACAACAACATACCCAATGTAATCACACACTGAAACCTGTATATCAACATCAAAAATAACAAACTTCTCAAGGATGAACACTAGCAATATATCTATTACTCTGGACGAATTTAGGTGCCTCATTTGGTTTGGACACGACTTTTAAGGTAAAAGTTGGAGTCTTGTTAATCTTTTATATGAAAGAAGGTTCAGAAATGGAGATAAAGTTGACTTCTTGAAGAACATGAATGTTGTTAAGTGAGAGAGTAGGTTAAAAAATCTTTTTGAAAATTGGATAATAAAGAAGTTTTGATAAAGGAAAAATTTCCTTTTCAGAAGGGTGGCCAGTGTTTCAAATTGAGCCTTAGACAAATTTTTCTTACCTTGCGCTTTTGGTTCAGATATACTCCAGTATATAGCTGGTCATATAGTTTGGTCATGGAGGATCTGTCAACTGAAGAATCTGCCTCTTTTAGGATTTCTTCATAATTATGTGGAAATCTGAGTACTCTAGCGGCTTCCATTGTCTTGTTAGTCTCAGTACTCTTGCTGCTCTGTGGCATAATCTTTCTTGGTTCTTTATTGAGTACGGCAGCATCACTATGGTGGCCTTGAGGAGAAGTATTGCTTAGTTCTTGATTTTGTTTTAAATCCTGATCTTGTGACAATCCTGACCCCATTTCTCTGAAGAAGAACTCTTTGTGGATGTTGGTGTATGTATTCTGGAAGGCCTAGTCAGTAGTCATTCTCATGAATAAAGGGAGTTTTTATTTTGAAACTCTCTTAGTTGAGCATCTTTTGATTTTATCTTTCCCGAGTGGAGTCGGAATCTACTTTAAGAATTTGTTCCTTCCGTCCACTTTGCACTGTCTATGAACAGATTCATGCCAGCACGGATAGGCCTTAAAAAGGTTATTCCTTTACAATAAGTTATGACATTGTAGATATCCAATATCTATGCTAGTGGGAGGTAGAAGGTACCCCATGGAATTAGTCGAGTTGAACCCAAGCTGGTCCATACATCATGGTCATAAAAAAAAAAGTAATGACTCTAGATTTTTCCTTTTCAGTGATAAATTCACTAATGTTACTGGATTTGGAGAATGTCTAAACTTTGAAAATTGCATTACTCTAGCTATTTGGCTACACCTCATTGGAAAAACACCCTCCTATCTGAAAAATAGCTTCTACTTAGCACCTTAAAAACATTCCAAACTCCTGCAATACCTTATTAGACCTCCTGCACTTTCTGTACCTGATTATACTTGGTCATTTCACCCCTAGTCACTTGTTGCCTCCTTTTCATAATATCAATTTATATAGTTTTAACTTCTATATAGTGGTACTGTGGTAGTGTAAAAGAATTTTTGCATTACCTGGTCAAGTACAAGATAACTACATGTCTGCCCATAATAAGTGGAATTATTATCTTGAAAAATAAGGTGGACAACATGCTAGAACATGTTAAATTGCAAGGTTTCAAAATATTGTTACTTTGATATAACAATTGTGTGCCTTCTTTCAGATGGTTGGTTTTTGTTTATTCGTGGCCGTATGTTGAACATATTGCAGCTAGAATTGTGTATTGCTTGCCATTTGATCTTCTTCTGATATGTAGTTAAAATTAAAAAATCTAGCTTTATAGCATTAATTCTAGGACATAGACCTGAGAGATAAGATTCATGTTTATTGATCTAATAATAATGTTTTTTATTTTACTTATTAATTGCACTGTTGGTTACCACTTTGTCTGGTCAATACTTTCAGAATCAGATGCTTGTCCTGAGATCCTGATAGAAGAAGTCTTATCATACGGCAAGCTGCTGCTGCTGAGGAATATGGGGATTTTATTTAGTTATGTCCAGATCAGTCCTTATCAAATATATATATATTCTCCCATTTGCTATTCATATTTCCATATTCCTTCTCATCTTACAGATTTCCTTGAGATCATAGCATCATAACCAATGCATGTTTTTTTCATACTAAGTTAAATATTATTTCATATTAAGCTTCTAGCAGGAATGCATAATTATGTGCTCATCGCACAAAGATCTTTGGACAATTCAACAGAGCTATCTTTTTTTTAGCATGAATTGGTTTAAAGAAAGAGTGAGCAGATAATCTGGGATAGAATGAAGGTATAATCCTTGTTTATTCCAGTTACCGCAATATCAAGCCATCATCAACATAATGATGTTTTCAAGACTATTCTTATAAGCTGATGATGTGTCACGCCCCCCAAACTGGATGCAAGGTGATTGACACCCAGTCTAACTTACTTGCTGAGTGAACTCTGAATTTATCGTGTATACTTTAGTCCCAAAAGTTTCTGGGCTTTACGCTGTGGCATGCATTTGGCTTACAAGTTAAAAGAGTGTCCAACAAACCTTCAAATCCTCAAAGGAGATAATTATCCTTTAGTTAAGTCATTCCAGTAAAGATTCAAGCATTGAGGAGAGACTTTGAGATTTTTTTTCAGTGAAGAGTACATAGGAGGTCAAGCCCAGGGGCTTTGGTGAATACTAAGACTGCAACATTTGATGTGTGAGTTAGACGCACATTATGGATTACAATTAAATGTTGCCGCAGAACAAAACTTGGTGGTAGTTAGTGGAAAAGGATAGAGTGGCAGGTCATTAGTCACTGAATTTCGAACTGAACAAACTTATATCTCCAAAATAAATTACATAAGCTTCTTATTCTTTAGGAAATTAACACCTAATGACCTTGGAAATAGCTGGTCTTGAACTTTTGCCACATGGGTAAACCTTCAAGGCCAAAAGTCGAAACTTGATGTTCTGTTAATGGGGCAAGCAAGATTATAAGTTCAAGATCATCCACCTCTAAAGTCATTCTTGTAAATCACCCAGACGGAAAATCTCAGGACACTTTGGGACGAATAACAATACCTTTGATGACTAAACCCTGTTTACAATTCAGTTTCTCGGTTTCATATAGAAAAATCTCAATCTCCTCCCTCTTCTTCTTCCTCTTAATCTCACTGATCGTGAAGAACTCACCTACTGGCACTTCTATCCATTTTTCTCTTTCTGCTACATTCATCAGATTTACTGTAACATCGTTGCTTGACTTATTTGGGATGATAAGCCTCAATGTAATTGATTCCAGTCCATCTGCATTTTCTTTTATCTTCACCACGAACACTACCTCGTACAATTTTTCTGGCGTAAGTGCTTCTGTATCAAACCTCCCACAAACTTCCAGCCAACACACAGTTTTTAGTTCTGCTGCTAAAATTTTTTCATCACTGCAAAGTGGTAAATTCAAAACCATTAGCTAGGTTCTCGCAGCTTATCATGTCATAATATTTGTGTGACTCCAGAACTTATAAAACTTGTAGTTTCAAACATGTCCCAACAGTTGTGTGAGTATAAAACTTCATCATCATGGGTAAAATATGAAGTTTAAGTTAAAACTATTTCCAAAATTTTATTATTTTTTGCAGGCCGAAAAGGAAACAGAATCACATAAATTGAAACAGACAATATATCTTTGATTTGGTCACCTTGTCTCTTTTATATCTACCCAATCCCAGTAACGATTGTCTTCTCCCCAAGTGATTGAGAGATCTTTTGCATATAACATAAAGCAGTTTGCGTTATTCGTTCTGTCAATCCAGTACTTCTGCATATCATATCACTAATATTATCTGTAAGATTGCATAACACTGTAAACTTCAAATAAATGAAGAATTATTAGAAGAATATCATAAAAACGGAGTATATAATTACAACTGCTTAGCTATTTTGAAATAGGATCATACATACTTCTGTATAGGATAAGGATAAAAAGAAGTTCGCAGAGAAGAAGAAGAAGGGAAACTTAAGTTGCTCTACCTTCTTATTTTGTTTGAGGTGGACTCCATTATATAGCTGTTCATATAGTCGCTCTGTGGACAATATATCAATCTCCAACGGAGAGTCTACTTCTTTCAAGATCTCATTCAGATAATATGGAAGCTGAGGTCTTATATATAGAGGCTGGACTCTTATATTTGTAGTTTCTGCATTATTATTGACATCAGTTTTACTTCTTTCTGGTCTTAGCTTGCTTGGTTCTTCTGTCTTCACAGACGTTCGCTCTCTATTTTTTGGATTCTTAATTGATTGCTTTGCACCCATCTTAAGAGATTATTAACAATCTTCTCCAAGTCTAATATTATATTAACTAGATATGGAGAAAAGCAAGCTTGATGACCACTTGATATTTTGCCATAAAGTTTGATGCTATGCTGTTTTTTTTTCTTTTATATAAGTGACTCAAAATCTTAGCTTAAAGCATCTGATTCTCTTCTTCCTTGACAAATTCACCCTGTGTACAAGTTATTCTTCTACAAAAGAATTATTCCTTCAATGGTCAATGAAATTGCTTTGTGAAGTCACTTATCTTTTCTTCTTCTTTGTGTAAATTGACACTCTGATTTGAATCCTTGATTATGCTTGTTACGATGAATTAAATTAACGATATGGAAATTCAATCAGTTACAAGAGGATCATGGATTAATACTTGGCAAGAACCCAAGTGAAATCATTTAAGTAGTAGAGAAAAATGGGGTTCACTATGGGTTTTTGCATTGTTTGGCATTTGTCAACAACACCATACTTATTGAAATGATAGTTTATGATCATTGGTGTAACTTAACATGTTTTTTTTTCTAGATCGTCAGTCAATACTATTACCCTATAAATGTGACCTGATTGTGTAACTATTTTTACATGGTCAGTGCATAGAACTTTTTTGCACTTTTGGCAGCGAACACCCTAATGGTATTGAAATGCTGTTTGAGGAATATGACATCTCTATTATTGTAAGTTTTATTTTGTTACTCATAATATTTAGTAGAAGAATTTAGACAGAAACTTCAATACCTTTAATAACCAGTCCCATCTTAAGTTTTTTACCTTTCCTTTCATGCACATAGAATTCCATATTTGTGATACTTTCCATTTCTTGTGGAATGATGAAAGTCCCTAGTTGAATTTTTATCCATTCTCTTTTTGGTTTTTCCATAAGATCTTCAATACTTTGATGTTCTTTGGTACCATCAGGCTTAACAAGTATTGTTTGCAGTGGAGATTCCCATCCTGAAAGAAATTTCTTCAATAACACCACAAGTGAAACCTTGTACTCTACTCCCCTTGAAAGCTTTTCTGCATCAAAACTTCCACCAACAGCTAGTGATAGAACTGTTTCCATTTCGTAAACTTGAACAGGTTGATCACTGCACACATAATCAATTGAAAATAAGTGCATTAGTGTGTCTATGTGTGGTTTTAACATTCTATATCTTAGTGTAGAAATGCCCCTTTAAGTGCTTTAGTGGGAATGCAGAGGATTGATTAATACTTCCTAAACATGTCACCAATATTTTTTTTTTCTTCATTCATTATCCTACACACATCCTTAGCGACCTATCCTTGTTTCCGACATACAAAACAGGTGCGCCTCATGGTGAGAAGGCTTGGCCTAATAAAGCCCTTCTCAGGGAGATCCTTCAACTGCTCATTTGTACTCACGAAGACATTGGAAATTGATGAAAGTCTACTAAAAGGTAAGAGATATATCTCATAATGCAGATTAAATTACCTTGGATGCTCTTTATATTGGGGCAGACTCCACTTGCTGCTTTCTTCTGACCATAGGACATGTAGATTTTTGGCATACAAGAAGAAGCATTTTGCCTTTGTCCTTGTATCAATCCAATACTGTAGCATATATAATACATCAATTAATATAGACGAACATGCGTATATATATATACAGTATAAAAACATGGATAGTTTTGTAATTGGGGATATACATATACCCTGATTTGTCCATCCAAAAGTACTTCCACATCAGGCTCTGCATATTGTAAGATTTCTTCCAATTTACGCGGAAGATGACTAATATTGTTGCTGCTACTGCTGTTGTTCTTTGGTTTTGCTCTTTTGGGAAGTATTGCACAATTCATGTAGAAATCAATTGCCTTGATAAGCTTACAAATGATGATATTTTTTGCAAAGAAAATTCTCAAAGTCAAGAGTAATCTATCTTAAAACCAGATATATGCTGATGCTCTGTGTGGTAACCAAGTTAGAATTTTTAAAAGAAAGCATATATTCTTGGGTCTGTTTTTGGCTTAAGAACCTCCCATCTGTGGTGTGGAAGATCCTATTGCTAACATCTTCTATAATACAAAAGTCACCAAAAAAATATAAATCTCTATTTGAAGTTGAGTAGAGACTCGTATTGATAACATTATCGAGAAACATGAACCTCTACTTGAAGTTGACTAGAGACTCATACTAGTAGCTTGTTAAACAAGAAAAAATAGAGATGCTTAGATGGAAAAAAGAAGTGTGGAGATTGTTACTATTAGATAATTTCATTCAATTATGTTTCTCGTAGGGTAGGAATACAGTAAAAACTTGACTGATTATACATATTATCACCTTAATATATGACTTGACCATGTAAATTAGTATGGTTTGGTGTAATAAACACTAGGGGTGGGTAAGCTTTTAACATAAGGATATACTCTATATGACACAAAATTCCCCCAGAATTCACAAGAATTAAGTACATCGTCCATGTAAAATTACATGGTTCATGGTATAAATAATATGTAAAAGTACTCAAATGTTTCAAAAAAAGTACTCAATGAACATCCATTAGCTCAATTTATTCATAACAACAACAAAGTTTCAACACTACAAAAGATACCATATCCTAAGACCAACTGGTATGATGCTCTTCTTCACATGATATGTTACATTCCTAAACTTTAGTAATATATCGATTCGAGCCTAGCCATATTACTAGCTTGATTTTCCTCATCAGAATCTTCAAAAAATGAAAACTGAGCCATGGATCCACAGTTAGCACCCAACAACCAGATTAAGGATAAAATTTCACCACCTCTCACAAGATATTGTGCATGAGCACGCGGTGCAGAGCATTTGGCAGCATCAAATAATATTGCGATCCAAGTTTTATGAATAATATCCCAACATTTAACTCTGTCTTGACACCAAGGAGATTCAGTTTGCAAACAGTTGACAACCTTAAAAGCTTCATACAAGAACGATTCCTGAGGAATTCTCCCCTCAGCAGCTTTTTTCATGATCTCTTGGCAAGCTTCTTGTTGGCTTGAATTTTTCTTTTCATGAAGCAATTCTTTTATCTTGTTGTTGGTCTCTTCTATCTTCTTCTTGTTAGGAACAGGCATGAAGAAAGGGCGAAAAATAAGAATGTAAACCATGTAGTCTGATAGAGACTTTGAACATTCTCTAAACTTGTTCAACTCTCTTGAATCAGATCCAATATTTTCCTCAGGTACATCGACAACATTATAGAAAATCTCTGTCACAATGTGCCATACTATGAGGAACTCGTTCTTGTCAAGCTCCTTCGACACAGGGAACTTGCTGGTGCATTTAGTGAATGTAGAAGCATACGAGTTACAATCCCAATCATGCCTATTTAGACGTATTTCTATTTGTCTTAGAATTTCAGCTTCCAATATAGGAGAAAGACTCTTGTTTTTCACATATATCATCTCATCAAGATAATTTGTAAGGTGTAGGGAATCAATTATGCATTCCCATGCTTTTGGAGGTCGATTTAAACCATAGGTTATGAGGTTGAATTGTTGGAGAGATGGTCTCCAACACCATAGAGCACGTGGCCGTGGCCACTTTAAAGCTTTGAGGAATTTGACCACCCAAGTGATTGGCCTCGACGTTGCCCTTGACATTGTGGCAATTGTGAAAGTTGAGGAATAAAGCAAGACAACAAAAGCAATGGCATCCAGAGCCATACCTCCAATGAGTAAGCTGTAGGTTAGTCCTACATCGAACGGATCAAATTGCTTTTGCTTGTTGTTCCTCACCAACAAAGAGAAAGAGGCCAATGCTGCAGGAAGCAGAACCCAATAGACAGATCGAGCTGAGTTCCCAAAACTTTCATGGAAAATTTGGGCCTTAGTGTATAGAACATCATGTAGAATCTCGAGTTCAGCCTGCGCGATTCTAAAAGCAAACAAATCAGTTCTGTTTTGCAAGAGTTGTTGAATTCTACCATACTCCTCAAAAGTGAACTTGTGCTCCACCAGAACACCTTTATAGGCCCTGAATATTGTATATGCAAGTTGTATAACCTCCACATCATCCGGCTCTCCTGCTCGGAAATTGTGAGGTTCTTCTGACGACTTCCTCTTCACAACATCTTCGTACTTAGGATTACTCAACGTTATGGACTTATCCATACTCCCTATGAACCTAGCACGTGCCCTCTCGTAACATTTGATGATCCCAGCCAAGAACACTAGGACATTTGGGATCCAAAGATAGTTTACTTGGGAGAACGATAAGTAGAACACATAGGCAGAGGACAGGAACATGAAAACAAACGTGAAAGCATACCTAAACCACAGGTCATTGTCCTCGAGGGAAAAAGCTATCGCGTGATCAGAACCTCCTAAGTGCAACAACATACAAGAAGCCCAAAATGACATAAGTTCTGTCTTGTCATGTCTTGTTTTGCTGTAATTTACAATGAGATTGAGAATGAAAGCAGGGGCCCAATCAGCAGCCATGTATGCTGACCAAACAAACACCATCAGGATTTTACTGCCTGTTCTCTTCCTGAATGGTGCTAAAAGAAGCAATAGAGCTTGGATTAAGAGGCTTAGAATGCAAAAAGATTGCACATTATAGGCAATCCAGGCAGCCTTGATATGATTTATAGACATCATTCCTGCCTAGCAAATGTTTCAAGTATTTGATCAATGAAGAATTGATGAAATGATATTTTTTCTCGATCGTGTTTTGCATGTAAAAATTATATGTATCGAGTAATCGGAGATGATAAAGAAAGACCTAAAATATTGTGAAGAATGTTGAAGGATGTACCTTCCTCTTATGTCAAGTGTCTCTTACTTGAATATGATCCTTTTCTTGTGTTTCTTATATCTATTATTATGGGATCCTTTACTCCAACTTGCTCTCTTTCTTTTAAACCTTTTTGATGAACTTCAATACAAGAATATGCAAAAGAATAGCACAGATTCAGATACTCTCTCCGATCACTTTTACTTGTCCACTACTTTTGTTTGTCAGTTTTAACATATCAAGAAAAGACAAGTTATTTTTTTTTCTAGTGTTTTGTCCTTAACATTAATTACTTGTTTTTTGATTTAAACTAAACATCAATTAATAGGGGTAGTATGGTAAAATAGTCATATCGATCATTATTTTTTTAATGAGCATAATGTGATAAGTAAAAGTGATTGAGTATATACAAAGTTATAAGTAAATCAACCATGGATGAAGGCATTGGTTTCTAGTGAGGAACATTATAGATATTTCCCATAATGTTAGTTAATTAGTGTCTGTCAATTTTGTCACTACAACAGTTGCTATCGTAGTTGAAAAGGTGCAATGATATCACACTCACTGTGACAAGGCTAATTTGGGAAATCATTTTTCACTTACTGAT
Organism: Solanum stenotomum; assembly: GCF_019186545.1. NCBI lineage: Eukaryota > Viridiplantae > Streptophyta > Magnoliopsida > Solanales > Solanaceae > Solanum > Solanum stenotomum. The sequence goes on along the minus strand of NC_064293.1, from coordinate 29,455,589 downwards.
ATGAATAATTTGAGGCGAATCAAAACAGTTCTCATGTGAATCGACCCTCATATTATATATATATATATATATTCTCCCTCCATCTCATATTACGTGAAAGTAGGGGTGTAAAAAATGAACCCAAACATAGGTAGCCCGTCTAACCCGCTCATAATTTTAAAGGTTGGGCTCAAGATAATTTGAATTAGGTCCAATCTCAAGCCTAACCCATTTTAAGGGAATCCTTAATTGAGTCCAATTCAAGTTCTAATTTCAATCCGTTTTAAAACTCTTTACTGAGATATGTTCATACATTAAAGGTATAAATTATTATCTACTTAACATCTTTTAAGATTTATCTATCCATTTGTTAGTTTTTTTGGAAAAAAATCTTGAGCTGATATTCGAATTGTGATTATAAAAGTTAAATATCACTATGTTTAAATTATTGAGATTAATCGGGTCAAATTGGGAGGATCAAGACCCAACCCCTTTTTTAGCCCATTTGAACCCAATCCATTTGAGCCCAAAGTAAACTTGGGTGGGTCAAGACCCAACCCAATTTCTATTTTAACCCATTTTAATATCTCCAATTTCAATTCAATCCGCCAATTTGACACCTCTACGTGAAAGTATTCTTTAAGTAGGGGTGTACATGACCGGGTTGGTTCGGGTTTTTCAATTATCAAACCAAACCATTTGTGTCAGATTTTTAAATCTATAAACCAAACCAAACCAATAAAACTCGGGTTTTTCAACCTCGGATTTTTTTGGGGTTTTCGGATTTTCGGGTTTTTCCGGTAAAGTATTCATACAAACATATAATTTACTTGTACTTCAAATATTTCTTTAGTCCTACCAAAATACAACTATCTAAGGTGTTTCTTAAGAAAATAACACAAAATATGATATGAGTAATGACACTAAAATGTCCAACAAAAAAATAATAATAATGAAATCGCGTAAAACAAATATTGCAAATTAACAAGTCATAATGAAAATGATCATAATTTAAAAGTACTAAATCATGCTAAAATAAGTATAAGTATTAGTTACATGACTAAATATTAGAGGAAATTAAAATTAGATTATGTATTTGAATTGTCTAAACCAATGTAAAACCAAAGAATAAATATTCAATATTATTGTCATTCTTAGTGTTGAATTGAATTTCTTTTTGCATTAGTATTAATTTGATTTTGATTTAAGCTTTATTATAATTATCAACATCTGTGGACTATAATCTTTATTGAACTATTCAGAATTCTAAGTTTCAAACTTGAAATAATATATTAAAAGATAAAAACTATGAAAAAGTATAAGAAATATTTAAAAATTATATCAAAGTAAATATATTTTATGTATAAAATAAAATTTTAAAATTATATATATAATGTCGGGTTGGTTTGGTCTCGGGTTAGTTTTTTCCAATTAAAACCAAACCAACCCAAATATAGTCGGGTTTTTTTTTCAATACCAAACCAAGTCAAACCAACCACTAGTCGGGTTTTTTTTCTTGGTTTGACTCGATTTGCGATTTGATTAGGTTTTCGATTCGGTTTTGTACACCCCTGTCTTTTAAGTATAATTTTCTCAACTTTTTAAAAATATTTTTAATCATTATTTATGTTGTCTTGTAATACTTTCATATTGTTTTCTAATGAATAATTTTTATCTTAAAGAATTATAATCAAAATCAAATATTTAACTCTTACATTAAACTCATGAGAGGAAGCGAATATAAAAAAGAGTAAAAGGAAAAATATTCTTAATTTTCTCATCTTACCCTGAATGATCAATACTGTTTCTACTTATTCTTCAGTATCTATTCCGTAAGGTATTTGTGGTGCATGTAATGCACTTCAACACATGAAATTTGTTTTTTATGTTCTAGGATGGCATTAGTTACATAAACAAAATAGAGCGCGCAAGAGAACACTGATAAAATTAAAATATGTGAGTGCCTTTTCCAGAAAAAGTTGAAGGGTAATTTGCGTATTTTCACTTCTTGTAGTTAAACTTGATAACGTAGTTTCATTTATAATGTGAGCAATACAAATACAAATACCATCACAAATTTTATTTAAGAAAAACACGCTCTAAAAAAAGTGATGAGACTTTTAACTTGAGCTTATCCTATTTTAAACTCTGATTTACGGAATGACAACATTCGATTTATTCAATATAATTTCTGTCTTATAACTTTCTTGTAGTGCTGCTCTTTCACTCAACTAAATTAGCTTCTAGATTTCTGTTAAGTTTACAGAATGAATTTTGAGACCTCCTTTCCACTTTTTGTTCCAAATTTCATACAATCCAAAATAAATCTTATCAACATTGTTCCCCTTCCCTTTTGTTATCGTAATATTTTTTGGTGTCATCTTTTTGTCGTTAATCTCACTTGTCAAATTCATCTTTCTCCATCGAGTGTTATCTCCCCATTTTGCCATAAAATAAACTGGTGAATCTCTCCAACCAAATGCATCAGTCATCAATGACATTGTAAATTCAATATCGTACGATGCATTCTTCGCTACATTAATATTGTTAATGCAGCCAGTTACCTCCAACCAATTTACTTGTATAAGTTCTGTACCATCTTTTCTGTAATTCAAATTACATTTAACAACATGTTAGTTGATATTACAAAGTATAGCATATATATGTTAGCCAATTAAATTAATGTATTAGCACCCTTTAGTTCTTACTCATATTTGGGTAACTTCCAAAAGCGTTTATCATTTCCCCAAACAATGTTAAGTGCTTTCGGATAAACTATATAACCCTACAAGCAACAAAAACAACATAATTCAATTTTTTTAAAAATAGAAACTCGAGCACAACTTAATTAATACATATTGGAAGAAATCAAATACATGAAATTTCATGCACCTTTTGTGTTTTAGAGAATGTGTGGTTGCCTTGATAGTGAAGAGCTTTTGAAGCCATTTGCTATATTAAGTTGAATTACTCAAAATTACTAAGAATTAATGTGGAGATTTGAGTGATGCCTTGTGATATATGCTATTTGCCCTATATAATTAATAATCAGATATATATAGAGATAGGAATTAATTCCATGCATGCATGGGAATCAACTACATCGTATGAAAGAGGCATTTAGCTAAGCATACTACCGACCAAAGTAAAAATGCCAGACTTTAGTCGTATGAAACTTAATTTAAATATCGCATATTTGATGTTTGTCAAACAATTAGGTGCAAATTAAATAATTTTAAGAAAAAAATAGTACAAGTTGAACAGTGACGTTCAAATAAGATACACCATGATTTCTTTTTCAAAAAAAATGTTGTAGTTAGCCCTTATAGGATTTACTAAATGCAAATCTGAACTAATCGGAGTAATTAGCTTAACAACGTCGGAGATGATTGGATGTAAAAAAGAAGTTAAAAGTATATACTATAAGTTGTCAAAATTAAACGCATTAAACTAGAACCGTCCTTTGTTTTGTAGTACTACTAAAGATTGAGGCCAAATTGCTAAAGATAGGATAAAACACCCACTACAAAATGACTTTGTATTATATTCTCACACGTTTAGTAGATTACGATATTATTAATCTCTCCGTTCACTTTTATTTATGGGAAAATTACAGAAATCGCATACTTTTAAGGCACAATTACAATCTATCCTTCAAAAGTTTATAATTACAGAAATCCCTCAAACGGATGCAATAATATAAGCATTGATATATTAATCTGATGCGCGAGATACATTAATTGTTAAGTAAGATACATTACATTTTATACATGATACACTAATCTGATGTACGTTTTATACATGATACACTAATCTGGTACGCGAGATACATTAATCTGATGCGCGAGATACACTAATCTGATGCGCGAAAATGAGGGATTTTGGAGATTTGTAAAACTTATAGGGGATAATGGTGATAAGTAAACTAAAAGGTGAAATTTCTGTAATTTTTTCTTTATTTTTATTCATTAATTTTATATATCCTTAAGAAATAATAATGATTAATAATATAAGTATTTTACTATAATACTCCTATTAATTAGTGTATATTTTTGGATGGAATTTATTTGAGGAATAAGTAATTAATATTGGTGATAATATAAAAATAAAGATTTTTTTTTTTGTCTTTTCTTGCATATGTAAAAAATAACAAAAAAAATGAGAATTTAATAGTAGACAAGTAAAAGTTAACGGTAGGCGTATATATCTTTTTCATTGCTTTTGTTCACATCTTCCACTTTTAGACCTTTGTTTTCATTATTTAGCTATCAAATACCTCGTGCGAGTTCTAGAAAAAAATTGCAAAGTTGTAGTCTAATTGACTCTTTTTTTTTTCTTTTTCTATTTTCGTAAAAATATATAAATAAAAGAAACATGTACATTAGGGGTGGGGAAGGCCGGAAGGAGGAGGGGGATTACAAGATAGAAAATAGAATTTTCACAAATATGATAAAAGTTTGGAAAGTCAACAAGTTACTAAGATTTTTCTTATTGAATTTTTAATATAATTATAGTTGTTTTTTTTAAAATTCATTAAGCACTTAATATTTGGTGATAAGGAGGCCAAATCAGTTTATGCTTAAGCCGGCAGAAAGAATAATAAGTGAAAGGACTAAAGTTGGACCAAAAGGGTCAAAATTCCTAATACTTGTTCCCGTTCACTTTTATTTATTAACTATATTAAAAAAATTATTAAATTTTTATCTTTCACTTTTAGTATATCAATTTTTTTTAAAAAAATATTTTATCTTCAATCCTAGTTACTTATTTTTCAAAATTTAATAGTATACATCGATTAATATAAAAATTGTGACGAAATAGGCATATTAATCACAAATTTAAATAATATATAAAATGGAAAAATGGACGAATAAAAATAAACAAAATAAATACAAAATACAAATGCAGCTAAGATCAATGAACCCAAGCAAAAGTTTTCAAACTTCAAACTTTAAATAGATTCATATTCTCATTGGAGCAGCCAAGGGGAATAAACAGGCAACATTAGAAGACGTGTTGACGGTTTGGCGCTTGTTTATTTCTTTCTCTTATATTAGTTATTAATAGTCTATACTGTGTAGTGTGTAGTACAAGCTAACAATATTAATTTTATATTTTTAAAATATATTTTAAACATGTCAATTATTGTGACTTATTGCATTTTTTACATAATTTTTAAATCTGTATATTTCGAATTTAAAAATTAATCAAATTAAATAATATTGCTGATTTTTAAAAATTAGTGGTACAACTCATATTTAAGAAAAGTACATTCAAACTATATATTTTTTTGTGAAATGTATGGCTAAACACAAGTTCAACATTAATTCAAACTTTTTTTAAAAATAATTAATTATATAAAAATAAAAAACATAGTTTTAAATATTTATATATTTAAATATAAAAATTAATCAAATTAAATAATTTTGATAATTTTTTGAAATTAGCAGTACAAATCATATCTAAGAAAAGTACATTCAAACCTATATTTTTTGCAAAATATATGGCCAAACAGAAGGTCAACTTTAATTCAAACTTTTAGAAAAACAATTAATTGTATAAAAATATTGAAGAAAAATGTTATATAATATAAAAACATAGAGGCAAAATGAGCAGTGGAGTAATAATGTTGCTATGCATTCAAGTTTAAGAACCGGAGACCAGCATGCCAAACAGCTGAATAATTAAATTAAAACAAATAAATGAAAATAGATGGAGTAATAATAACATTCTTTCTTTTTTTTGGTAAAAGATAATAACATTCAATATCACTAAGATATTACCTTTGTTTTTTTAATTATGCCTAGTATTAATACTCTCTCTATTCCTAATTACCTGTCCACTTTTAAATTGACACATCTATTAATAAAATAATTAATGACATGGTGAAATTACTATTTTATCCCTATTAATTATGAAGTAGATGAATTAAAAACTTAAAATTTTTAATAAGTTCTATCTTTTTCAAAGTAATTAATTGAGGATATAATAGATTAAATTTTTTTTGTCATTTTCTTGATTTGTCAAAATGGATGAGTAATTAGGAACAACCAAAAAAGAAAAAGTGGACAAATAATTATGGACAAAGGGAGTATATTGTACACTTAGATTTGGATAAGTGAACTTTAAAATGTTATTGATCTCATATACCTTAATGTATTCACATTTTTTGCACGACTCTTAAATAACTTTTGAGAGAGCTAGAAGCCACCTTGAAAGGTTCAGCAATGATTTTTTTTTTCTTTTTTCTTAGTTATGGATTAATTTTTATACTTTTATATATTTTTATGAATAGCCAAATTTCTATTTTGGATTTTGACGGAACCTTTTATAGAATGAATTCATTTTATTTATATAATTGAGCCATTAGATATGTTAAGCATGCATAGTAGAGGGCACAGAATGTAATTGAAGGAGATTGGGGGTCATTATGAATAAAATGTGTTCGTTCGATAAAAATAAAAAATATTCACAACTTGTAGAAAATAAAAACATAAAATAGTAACTAAATTATGGGAGGTCATTTTTCGATAATAGTGAACAAGTTGTGGTGAATCAGAATAATTTTATATGAATCGATCAACATAACTAAATTAAACATAATTGTCAGGATACTCCTCCTATTGTCCTATAATATGTGAAGCTGTTACCGTTTAGGAAAATAATATTTTTTTCTTCATAGTTTCATTTATGATCTGAGCAATACAAATACAAAGTTACAAACGCGAATTCATTTAAGAAAACCCACTCTAAAATACATGAATAAAAATAAGACTTTTAACAATTGAGTTTCCACTATTTTTAACTCTAATTTACGAATGACAATAATCGATGTATTTCTATTTTTACAACTTTTTTGTAACACTATATATAATTTCACTCGGCTAAATTAGGTTTTAGGTCTCTATTAAGTTTACAGAATGAATTTTGAGACCTCCTTTCCACTTTTTATTCCAAACTTCATACAATCCAAAATAAATCTTATTAGTATTGTTCCCGTTTCCGTTTGTTATCGTAATAGTTTTTGATATCATCTTTTTGCCATTAGTTTCAGTAGTCAAAAGAATCAGACATGGGACTTGGTAAATTTGCCTGAAGGAAAGAAAGCTATTGGGCTCAAATGGGTATTTAGAACCAAGTATCATGCTGATCGCAGTATCCAAAAACATAAGGCAAGGCTCGTCGCAAAAGGTTATTCCCAGCAACAAGGTATTGACTTCGAAGAAACTTTTTCTCCTGTTGCTCGCTTTGAAACTGTGAGAACTTTTTTTGCCTTGGCTGCTAATTTAAGTTGGCCAGTTTACCAATTCGATGTTAAATCTACCTTTTTAAATGGTGATTTGGAAGAGGAAGTCTATGTCTCACAACCTGAAGGTTTTGTAGTAAATGGCAAAGAAGATAAGGTCTACAGGTTAAAAAAGACACTCTATGGCTTAAAGCAAGCGCCGCGGGCATGGTACTTCAAGATTGATTCATATTTCCATGAGAATGGTTTTGAAAGGAGTAACAATGAGCATACTCTTTATGTAAAATGAGAAGGTAAAAATGATTTTTTGGTCGTATGTCTTTACGTTGATGATATGATATATATGTATTCGAATGAGTCTATGATCACTGATTTTAAGGACTGCATGATGAAGAATTTTGAGATGTCTGATTTGGGTCTGCTGCATTATTTTCTTGGTCTTGAGGTGAAACAGGGAATCAAAGGCATATTTCTTTCACAAAGAAAATATGCGACGGATCTTTTGAAAAAGTTTACTATGATAAATTGTAAAGTTGTTGTTACGCCGATGAATATTAATGAAAAGTTGTGTCGTGATGATGGTTCTGAAATGGCAATTGCAACTTATTTTAGAAGTCTGGTTGGTGGTTTGAATTACTTGTCTCATACAAGATCATATATTGCTTTCTCTGTTGGCGTTATATCGAGATTTATGCACAATCCAAACAAGCTTCACCTTGGATCTGCAAAGAGAGTACTAAGAAATATTTATGGGACAACAGAGCATGGAATTTGGTATTCTAAGGTAACAAATTTCACATTAACTGGCTTTACTGATAGTGACTACACAGGCAGCATTGATGATCAAAAGAGCACATCTGGTTTCTTGTTTAATCTTGGGTCTGTAGCAGTTTCATGGAGTTCAAAGAAGCAAGAAGTGGTCGCTTTATCAACTTCAGAGGCTGAATATATTGCAGCAACCTCTGCAACTTGTCAAGCAGTTTGGTTAAGGAGACTTGTTGCAGATTTTAATCAGAAACCGACTGCTGCAACTGAGATTTTTTGTGACAATATATCTGCTATTGCGATGACGAAGAAGCCAGCATTTCACAGCAGCACAAAGCACATTGATATTCGCTATCACTATATTAGAGGTCTTGTTTCTACTAGAGAAATTACTTTGAAGTCTTGTGATACAAATGAGCAAGCAACAGACATCTTCACGAAGTCACTTCCGCAAGCAAAGCACAAGTTCTTCAGAGGGCAACTTGGAGTTTGCTGTTTTGAATCAAGGGGGAGTGTTGAAAAGTGATTCAGATACTTGACCAAGTCTTCAGGAGTTTGTTAGTTAGTTTCCTTTACCTTAGCATGTTTACATATTGTGGCAGATTAGTAGCTAATTAGTAGTTAGTGGTTTAGTGGACCTAGATTTTAGTATTTTCTGTTTTACAGTAAGCCTATTTATAGGTAGACTTGTTGCTTTCATTATTAATCAGAAACAAAAACTTTGCAGTAGCTTTTACTTCTGTTTTTTGCTATATTTTTCTGTTCACTTTCTCCTTTACTTCTTTTTTCTTTCCAACATGAACTAGTGACGGATCTATGCAGAGGTTTGGGGGTGCCACGCCACCCCCGAACTTCGACGGAAACTCTATATATACATAGGTATATATATATAATATTTATATAAATATAAAATGTGTCACCCACATAACAAAATTGTCTTGTGGTGCCATGGTAGGAGGGCAACTTTAGAAGGCTGATGTTGCAGGTTCGAATCCCATTTGTACCTATTTTTTTGAGAAATTTGATGCAGACGTTTTTTAAGAAAAAAAAAAAGGCTCCAAGCACTGACACAATTTTTATTTTTATTTTTTTATAATTGTTATTGACTTAAATTAAATTAATTACATTATTACTCCTTTGACTTTTCTTTTATTTGATTAAATACTCAATAAAAGTGTAATATCTTATTATTTACATTTTATTGATTGATTTATGATATATATCGAAAAGACAAATAATTTAATCAAATATAAAATTAATTTAATCGATAAGTCTATTTGACACCCACAGACTCTAAATCCTAGATCCGCCACTGACAGGAACTACATATGGGCAGTGATGGCAGCAGTGATATACGGGATATGGAAGGCAAGGAATGAAGCACTGTGGCAGGAAAGAGTACCTCAGCCACACATGATCAGGCGAGAAGTACAAGAGGGGTGCAAGTATAGAATCTTAGAGATAGTGAATAGGAAAACTAATAAGTGTAAAGAGAAACAAAGGATAGAACAATTTTACAAAAAGTAGAGAGTTGTCGAGTGAAACTAGCGAAAGGCTGATATGTTAAGCACGCACAGTAGAGGGCACATAATGTAGTTGAAGGAGATTGGGGTCATTATGAATAAAATGTGTTTGTTCGATAAAAAAAAAAATATTCACAACTTGTAGAAAATAAAAAACATAATATAGTAACTAAATTATGGAGAGTCATTTTTTGATAATAGTGAACAAGTTGTGGTGAATCAGAATAATTTTATATGAATCGATCAACATAACTAAATTAAACATAATTGTCAGGATACTCCTCCTATTGTCCTATAATATGTGAAACTGTTACCGTTTAGGAAAATAATATTTTTTTCTTCATAGTATCATTTATGATCTGATGAGCAATACAAATACAAAGTTACAAACGCGAATTCATTTAAGAAAACCCACTCTAAAATACATGAATAAAAATAAGACTCTTAACAATTGAGCTTCCCCTATTTTAAACCCTGATTTAAGAATGACAATAATCGATGTATTTCTATTTTTACAACTTTTTTGTAACACTATTCTTTCACTCGGCTAAATTAAGTTTTAGGTCTCTATTAAGTTTACAGAATGAATTTTGAGACCTCCTTTCCACTTTTTATTCCAAACTTCATACAATCCAAAATAAATCTTATCAATATTGTTTCCGTTTCCTTTTGTTATCGTAATAGTTTTTGATATCATCTTTTTGCCATTAGTCTCAGTAGTCAAATTGATCTTTCTCCATTGAGTATTATTATCTCCCCATTTAGCCATAAGATAAACTGGCGAATCGCTCCAACCGAACGCATCAGTCATCAATGACATTGTAAATCCAATGTTGTATGATGTTTTCTTCGTCATATTAATATTATCGATGCAACCAGTTACCTCTAACCAATTTACTTGCATAAGTTCTGCATCATCCTTTCTGTAATTCAAATATATTTAATAAAAACGTCAGCATGCTAAAAACAACAAGAGATCAGTATAATTAAATTGATCCCAAGATGATTTATGTAGTCCTATATTGTCTTTTCATTATGCAAAATGTAGTCCTTTTAGAAAATTTTATGTTCAACTTCTATATGAAATCAAAATATAGTTGGTAAAAATAAAATTAAAAAAATAGTATTCTTACTCGTCTTTGGGTAACTTCCAATAACGCTTATCATTTCCCCAAACAATATTAAGAGATTTCGGATAAATTATATAACCCTGCAAGCAACAAAAATAACACTATTAAATAAATAACATAACATAAACTCGATGGATCGATTGATTAAGCATAAGTAATAAGAGAAACAAGAATTGCAATATAAGAAGAAACTAATGTATGAAATGTCCTGCACCTTTTCTGTTATAGAGAATGTTTGTTTGCCTTGATAGTGAAGAGATTTTGAAGCCATTTAATTTGCTATATAAGTTGAATTGTAAAGAATGTGGAGATTTGAGTGCCTTATAATAATTTTGGCTACAAAAATCAGATACATATATAGAGATAGAAATGGAATCAAATCACACGTAATAAGAGACAGGCATTTAATATAGTTTATCAACCAATCCAATGGAATAAAATATCATGTCTTATATTCTAATATACGTTGGCATGCATTTTTCTACAAGTTTTTTTTTGAAGGAAACGTTTTATTCCTTATGGGCTTACTTAGTGCGAATAAATCAAGAGTGTCACGCGCAGAATTAGTGATCATGGTCGATTAAATTCAATAATTTTTATTCAATCAATATATTCTTATTTAAAATAATCATTAAATATATATTAAGTTTAAAACTTAATTATATTTAATAGAAAGTCGTCATTTTAAAACTTTAAAATTTATAAAATTAAAATTGTGACTCTGCCTATATAAATCAAATCAATTATTTCAAACACGGAAAATGACCGAACCGACAACAAAAAAAGTTGAGAATATACTCCTCACTATAGTGAGTTGTCAAAATCGAATGCATGAAGATAGAGATTGAGCCCAAGTTGATTAAGGTTGAATAATATAATATATTACCCACAAAAAAATTGGCATTGTATTATTCTCACACGGTGAATATTATTAGTTCACATATTCCACTTTTAGACGTTTTCTTCATTGCCTTTTTTTTTTTTTTTAAATGAACTATCACTTGATTCTAGTCGGCCCAAATTACCTCGAGCTAATTAAAGCCACAAGTTTCAGAATATTTTTTTTGCAAAGTTATAGTTTAATTTGACTTTTCTACTTAATCTTATATTATGTCCCTAATTACTTGTCCACTTTTAAATTGACACACCTATTAAGAAAATTATAATTGACATAGTGAGTTTACCATTTTACCCCTATTCATTATGAAGTTGATGAATTAAAAATGTAAGATCTTCAAGAAGTTATACTTTTTTTCAAAGTAATTAATTAAGGGTATAATAGGTAAAAAAAATTGTTTTTTCTTGATTTGTCAAAATAAACAAGTAATTAGGGACAATTAAAAAAGGAAAAGTGAACAAGTAATTAGGGATAGAGGAAGTACTAATGGTTTTTAAAATTCACTTTTTTGCTTTGATTTCTAAGTTTCATCACTTGATTAGTCTTAATTTAATTATGTGAAAGCGGTATCTGAAAATCATAAATATTTGAATTTCAAAATATCAAGAAATTTAATAGACCTTAGTAACATGTATTCACATCTTTTGCATGTCTTTTAAATAACTTTTGATTTGGGGAAAGCTAGAAGCCGTTGTGGAGTAAGGAAAATAAATTTGGCAACAATAATTTTCCTTTCTTCTTGCTATATTTCACTATTGGTTATGCATTGTACTATTGTGTTACGACATACTTTAATAAATCAAGTATTCCTGATCCGTAAAAAATAAATTAGTGAGGCTATAATTATTGTAGAAAAAAAAAATCGATCATTAGAAAAGTTATAACTCTAGCTCTCCTCAATCTTATAATATAATTGAGAAAATGCAATTGTGTCACACTCACTCTAACATGCTAATTTGGGGAGTCATTTTTCACTAATAATGAACAAGTTAGTGGCAAATCAGAACAATTCTATAAGTAACTACATCAAACATAATTGTTCCAAGATACTCCTCTAAACGTCCCATATTTTGTGAACCAAACTATATTTTCTTTAATTATAATTTTTTTCAAAGTTCATTTTAATGTTTTGAATCATTCACTGTATTAGCTTGTAATGATTTTCGTATATATAGTATAGCCAGCTATCATAAAGTTATAAATTTATTTGTTTTAGCTGATATAGAAGGGAAGAGTGTACGCAAAGTTCTGGAAGAGACAATAGGGAGGAAAATCATAGTTCATTCATGACGTGAGCAATACAAATTAAATACATAATTATAAACACAAATCTATTTAAGAAACACTCAAAAATACATGAACAAAATAAGACTTTTAACAATTCAACTTTTCCTATTTTAAACTCTGATTTATGGAATGACAAGGATCGACATTTCTATCTTACAAGTATTGTTCTTTCACTTGACTAAATTAGCTTCTAGGTCTCTGTTAAGTTTACAGAATGAATTTTGAGACCTCCTTTCCACTTTTTGTTCCAAACTTCATACAACCCAAAATAAATCTTATCGATATTGTTTCCCTTTTCCTTTTGTTATCGTAATAGTTTTTGATATCATTCTTTTGTTATTTATCTCACTTGTCAAATTCACCTTTTTCCACGGAGTGTTATCTCCCCATTTTGCCATAAGATAAACTGGCGAACCACTCCAACCGAACGCATCAGTCATCAATGACATTGTAAATTCAATGTTGTATGATGTTTTATTCGTTACGTTGTATTAATATTGTCAATACAATCAGTTAGTTACCTCCAACCAATTTACTTGCGTAAGTTCTGCACCATCCTTTCTGGAATTCAAATATATTTAATAAAAAGCATGCTGAAAATTCAAATTATAAGGTAGTATATAGCAGCACATTTAATTTCTATAACTTAGATTTGGTGCGCCCATAATTTGTTTTGAAAGTCTCTGTCAGCCATTTTAGCGCCTATTTTAATTTAACGCTTTTGTGTATACAACAATAGATTAATATAATTAAATTGATCGATGATTTATGTACTCCTATATTGTCTTTTTCTTTATGCAAAATGTAGTCCTTATAGAAAATTTTATGTTCAACTTCTTTATGAAATCAAAATATATCTCAAAGTTCAGCTATAACTTACAAATACGTGAATTACTCTCTGCCCTCTCTCTATATGCAAGCAATAGAAAGCCAAGGGCCAGTTGTGGCCCCGATGCCCCCACCCCCTGCACCACCTGATCCCACGCCCCCTTTAACCAATGAGAAATTGACAAGTAACCTTTCCTCCACTGTTCCAACGGCTACTTCCTCTTCTACCGCCCCAACGCCGCCCATGGACACCACAATTCCGGCCAAAAATCAACCTGTCTCCGTATCTCAGCAACCTAATCCCAACTACAACTCCAATCACAAATAGAATCAAGTGGGTAGCTCTAATCCCTCTTCTAATATGAACCAAGACCAAAGAGTTTCTCACCCCAATCACATAAATAATACCCTTAAAATTTCCTCCAATTTTGATCCCCTGCAAAGACACATTAATGCTCAACAAATTGATCAGCCCCCCACAAGTTCTAATCCTGCCAATAACAATGTCAATAATCTGAAAAATCAAACCTGGCCTCCACTCTCTGTTTCAAAGCCTTCTTTTGTGTCTACTGTTAGTGCATCACTTGCTCAGAGTGCTGTTGGAAAGCAGACAGTTGATATTAAACATGGAACTCATATGGGTAAGCCTGCAGTTTATTTCACAGCTCAAGATTATTTTGTCAACCTTGCGGAAGACTGTAAGCACACCATTGTTGGAAAATTTACTAGAGGCAAACCAAGCATGGAAGAAGTTCGAAAACTCTTTGTTAGTCATGTTCCATTGAAAGGTACCGTCAAAATTGCTTACTTTGAGGGTGTGTTTGGTATGAAGGAAAACATTTTCCGAAAAATGTTTTCCAATTTTCTCATGTTTGGTTGGGTTAAATGTTTTGGAAAATATTTTTCAAATCAACTTATTTTTCTCAAATTTAAGGAAAATGACTTTCCTTCTAAATTTAAGGAAAACATTTTCCAAAATTATCTTCCAACTTCAAATTACAATTATTTTATTATTGAAAAAATCAATTTATTTTGTCTCTACACTCAAACCACCCCCAACCACCACCACCCAATAAATAAATAAATTTTAAAGCTTATTTTTAAATTCAATTTTTTTACCCCACCCCCACCCCCTCCCAAAAAAATATTAAAAATTGTTTTTAAAAGATATTTCTAATTTCAATTTTTTATTTTTTTACCCCCACCCACTACCCTCTCCCCCCCCCATCAACCCCCCTATCAGCCCCCAACCCACTTCAAAAAGAAAAAAAAATTAAGTTTGTTTTTAAAAATTATTTTCAACTTCAAATTTTTATTTTTTCATCCCGATCCTCGATCACCCACCCCCCTCTCCGGTCACCCCCCTCCCCCACAACAAAAAATTTCAAGTTTGTTTTTTAAAAAATATTTTTAATTTCAAAATTTCATTTTTTCACCCCTACCCTCGACCCCCACCCACTCAGCC
>NC_064293.1:29427978-29440063 GCF_019186545.1 Solanum stenotomum | reverse complement strand
TACTCTAGTAAAAATAAAAGATATTTCTCAAAAATATTTTTCATTCATAAATCAAACACTAAAAATCTTTTTCGAAAAATATTTTCTACTCAACAACCAAACATGAAAAAAATAAGTCAAAAATCAATTTGTTTTCCATGAAAACATTTTCTAGGAAAACATTTTCCATGGAAAACATTTTCCTTCATACCAAACACACCCTGATCCTAGCCACGTTTACATTGACTTTACAAATGATGCGGATTTTTACCATATATATTTTAAGGCTTTCATTACTCTTGGTCCTTATAGTATGAAGATTATTAGATAGAGCCCCGATTTTATACCCGAGAATGAGACCATTATAGCTCCTGTTTGGATTTTAATCCATCAACTTCCTTGGCACTTATTTAGATGGGATATTCTTTCCAGAATGGTTAGCTCTATAGGGACTGCTATGGCTCCAGATATGGCTACCTACTCTAAATCAAGAGGTAATGAGGCGAAACTTAAAGTCGAAATCAATTTGCTAAAACCCAAGCAAGATCAACTATGGGTGGGCTTTAATAGATTGGATTCTAACATCGAAGATGGTTATTGGTTAGATATTGAATACGAAGGAGCTCCTTCATATTGTCTCTATTGTGCAATGCAAGGCCATGATCAAAACTCTTATAGAAACAAAAAGAGAGAGGAAACTTTCAAGTCTAAAGAGATCCTTAGCAACGAGGTTGACAATGAACAATGGGAAGTTCCTAAAAATGCTAAAAGAAATGCTTACAAGAACAATGATGAAGGGCTAATGCAAACTGGTCAAAATCCTCAAAATAACAACAATGGAGCTCGATAGGATTCACTTCACGACAACAATACTCATCAGCTTAATACCAAGCTTTTCCATAACGAAAATGATTCCGACTTGAATGTTCAAAGGACTGCTTCTCACAAGAACAATGACACTGGAAAAGACAAAAAGAAGAAAGTTCAATGGATACCTACACAAAACACTTCCCAGATGATACCCAACCAAAGCAACCAAGAAAATACAAAGCAAAATTATTCAGCCTCTTTACACGGAACTCAACCTAGTACTTCCCAGGCTCCTATTTCTAATCAAATTCGAGGTACATCAAACCAAATTCCTGATACTGGCAACACCCCAGAAGCTTCTGATCCCAAAAACATTATACAAAGCCACATTCAAATGCCTAGCCAAACTGATCGTGTGAACAACACCCTTCAAGCTACTAAACAGATTACAATTTTGAAGGATAATAGTAAAAAAATACCACAACACAAAGCCCCGGATCCTCCACAAGATTATGGTTCCAACAAATATGAAGTAAGAAATCCCACAATGATGAACATACATGAAGAAAATGTTGTTTCTGACTATGAAAATGATAATGGCGTGGATTCTGATTTTATGACGTCCAACCAAGAACCAGACAACAATGATAATGAAAATCTTATTGTTAGTGATACTGAAGATGAGTATGAAAGTATGGAGGACCAAGCTAACTCTAGTGAAGATAATCTAGAAAATATCTCTATCAATAATGTTGATACTACTATCCAACATGTTGAAACATTTGTTTCTCAATCTATCCATTCAAATGAAATTGATGAAGCTTTTGACGATATATCTGACAAGCATAACCTATCTCCCAGAGGACTAGAATCTACAAGAGGAGGTCTGCCATACAGAGGGGGTAGGATAGGACGAAGAGGCAAATACATTCCTTCTGTGAAATACTCACAGAACAACGATGATCTATCCGCAACATTTTAATGATTAAGTCACTTATTTGGAATATTAGAGGCATCAATTCTCAAGGTGCTTTTGACAGACTTATTCAACTCAAAAGAACTCATAATCTCAGTTTCATTGTTATCACGCCCCGAGCTACCCCCGAGATGCGGACACGGGACCTAGGACCACAAGTGATCCCAAGCCAACCCTGCTGGCATGATCATGAGCATACTAAAGATAATAAACTGATGCGGAAGCTAATTCATAAATAAATCTGAAAAGATGGGGAATACCCATATATTATAACTGAGATATATGAAAACTGATGAGTTTAATAAAAAGAAGTTATTAACTCAATACTAAGCTGAATCTAACTATGTCTGAAAATAGCCTCTAACTGACTAGAAATGCTGGGACAGGCCCCAGCTAAGTCTAGCAAAACTGAAACTAAAGGACTAAAATACTGAAAAGAAACTCATGACTATTGTCCTCGGAGAATGAGGACTCACCACTGATTCTGCTGAACTGGAGATCGGGAACCCATCTAAGCGTGATCTGGATGCTGAGAACCTGAACCTACATCACGAGAAGATGTAGCGCACGTATGCGTCAGTACTTGAAGGGTACTGAGCATGCAGGATAGAGTAAAGCTGAAATAACACATAACTGAACAAAGCATACTGAGCAATGATATAATCTGAACATGATATAGATACTGAAAATACTGAATACTGACCTAACTGATGCAATGACCAAATTTATAACATGCTGAGACTGAATACTGACCGTACTGAAATATGGTCAATGCAATAGAGTCTGACTGAACTGTGGGAGCTACTAATAACCGACATAAAACCACATGAGCTAAATGTGGAGTCCGATGTATACGCCCCATCGAGAGGACCCAATATACCCTGCCAGAGGTATAGAGGCATGCTGGCGTGATCACTAAACTGATGTTGCCCACAGAGGGGACTTACACCTACGTGGCTCGTAGTTCTGGGACTATATGGGTACGCTGAAACCCTAGTCCAACTCGGTATTATGCTACTCCCAATGAATTAAGTGGTTAACTGGTTATGACTGAATTTCTGTAAATACTGGATAGCTCGAAACTGAACATGCAAACTGAGAATGCAACAATTAATCTGATAATGATGCATTCATAAACTGAGGCATGTATAACTGAATATATTATGACTGAAATACTGAATAGCTTAAAATACTGACATGTAGATACTCATACTTGAAAACTCCTTTTTAGAAAACAATACTATGATCATTGATGACTTGGGAAGTCATACTGCATAAACATTGATGGTATATCTAGATACCATACTATTCATACATTGATGACCTACTCAATTGTCATACTAATCATGTTTTAGAAGCTCTTTCTCAAACTCATCTTAACTTTCTCAAAAACTCAGTTTAAAACTCAAGTGTTGTCTTAAAGGAAAGCTTCTCATGATTTATAACTCAAAATAGGGTTTATGCTGAAATATACTGATAATGTGGCATAAAACTGGAGCTTGTATATCTGAATAACTGAAATATCTGACCTAGCATGTGTAATTCAAGAACTAATGAAATACATAGCTAGGGTTCTGAAATTTATAAAAGAAACTGAGCAATAACATGATAATCTGATTTGGAACAGTTAAATAACTAATTCATGATGATCTGTTGAGATTCTAGAAACCCTAGGTCTGTTCATAATCATGGAATCAAGAATCTGACTGAATTCTAGGGACCTAATGGGCGAAAGGAACCCACTAGTAAAATCCCACATACCTGGTGACGAATTCCACGGAGAAATCTTTCGATTTCGCGGCTGGAACTGAAGAAACCTCGCTGCGTTCTTGAACTAGGGTTCTTGACCTTTTTCTCCTCTCTTGCTTCTAATTTTCTAAGTTTTGATTAATTATTTGACTTAGGTAAGTTCTAGTTATGTTTCTAGGCTTAAACTAATTAAAACCTCATGATTTAGGGTCTAAACGACGTATCTTAGGGGTTAAACGAAATAGGAAAAGACCAAAGGACCCCTGAATTAACTGCTGTCAGAGTGACCTACGGATTGGACCTACGGGCCGTAAGTCAATCTACGGTCCGTAAGTCAAGCCTGTTCGATAGGCCTTCACTAAAACGAGCATAACGTTTTACTCGGAGGTCGGAATTTAGCAAACTCGGTGGCGTTGGAAAGATAATTCAATTATCTATCTAACTTTTTATGGGACATATAATTAATTTTGTGCTAAAGTTTATGACCATCTGAAGTTGACCTATCAGAATTTTCAGCTAACTGTCTACTAACCTTCGATCTACGGTCAGACCTACGGACCGTGGATCAGATGACGGTCCGTGCTGGTCAATCGTAGTTCGGGACTGAAGCTAGGCTTTTGGGGCATTGATCCACGGATATGAACTACGGTCCGTGACCTGACCTACGGACCGTAAGTCCGGTCGTGGGTCAACANTTAGCCAAATTTTCTGACTGATTTCTGGGGAAGTTTTCTGTCATGAACCACTGACCTGCAGGACGGACCATGAGTCCATCTATGGTCCGTGGATGGTGTCCATGAGTGTCACCTGTAACACCAGAAATCTGAAATCTCTATTTTCGGATACGGGGTGTTACAATTGCAGTCACAGAACCTTTCTCTAATAGATCTAAACTGCATAGATATAAAAGAAGATTGGGTTTTGACTTTGCTCATGCCAATCTCAATAATAAAATTTGGATCTTTGGAGATACTACTCTGGAGTGCAATGTTATTGCTGACAATGACCAAATTGTCACGTGTTCCTTTAATAACAATGGTGCATCCTTATACATCTCTATTGTGTATGCCAAATGTAAGATGCATCAGAGATAAGATCTTTGGGATGATATTAAGAACTTTGCTATGTGAACTCTTCTCCTTGGATGGTGATATGGGATTTTAATTCCATAATTACTCTAGAAGAAAAGAAGGGCGGTAATGCTCATAATATCTCTAAGAGTATGCCTTTTATCAATTGTATCTTGGATAGTGGTCTTCTTGACATGGGCTTCACTGGCTCTCCCTACACTTGGTGTAATGGTCGGGCTCATAAAAGGAGGATCTGGGCTAGATTGGATAGAGCGCTTGCCAATTCTGAGTGGATCTAAATGTTCTCAGAATCATCTGTTGAGCATTTGGTTAAAACCGGGTCTGATCATGCTCCTACGTTAATCCCCACTTCCAACTCTCTAAGGGAACCAAAGAAATACTTCCGGTTCCTTGATTTTTGGATAGAACATGAAGGTTTTAAAAAATTAGTTGAAGATGCTTGGATCATTCATGTTGAAGGGAGCCCTATGTTGAAATTTCATCTCAAGCTTAAGAATGTTTGTAAAAGTCTCTCACACTGGTCTAGAAACACAATTGATAACATCTTTGAAAAGACCAAAGAGCTTCAATCTAAGCTTGAAATGCTGGAGCAAAATTGTTTGACTAATAACTTTGAGGCTAACAGAATGGAGTATAATTGCACTAATGCTTTACTCATTAGGCACATTAAGAAGGAAGAATCTTTTTGGAGACAAAATGCCGGTCTCAAATGGTTTAACGATGGGGATAATAACACTAAGTTTTTTCATTCTGTTATTAACTCTAGAAGGAAAAAATTATATCTTTTTAGAATTAAAAAGCAGGATGGCACATGGCTTGATAACACCGACGATATTGCCGCTAAAGCCATTTTGTTC
The DNA here is from genome assembly GCF_019186545.1 of Solanum stenotomum. Classification (NCBI taxonomy): domain Eukaryota; kingdom Viridiplantae; phylum Streptophyta; class Magnoliopsida; order Solanales; family Solanaceae; genus Solanum; species Solanum stenotomum. The sequence continues at coordinate 29,434,601 of NC_064293.1, read as the reverse complement.
TTTGAGTAACAGCTCTCCCAAGAGACCACTTGCAGAGATTATTCTATTCTTAGAAGGTTGTCGAGAGTGGTAGATGAAAATGACAACAAAATGTTAATAGAACTCCCGAACACAGAAGAGCTCAAAGAAGTTGTTTTCTCCATGAGTAGTGTTAGCTCTTCTGGTTCGGATGGCATATCAGGTAAGTTCTTTCAATTTTGTTGGAACATTATCTCTTCTGATCTGTTGATGGTTATTCTGGATTTCTTTGCTGGTAATGAACTTCCCAAAGCGTTCACGCATACCAATCTAGTTCTTATTCCTAAAGTGGACAACCCCAAGAATTCACTGATTTTAGACCTATTCGTTTGAGCAACTTCATCTCTAAGATCATCTCCAAATTGCTTAACAATAGGCTTTCTAAAATTATGAATAAGATCATCTCTCTTAATCAAAGCGGTTTCCTGAAAGGTAGATCCATTTCCGATAATGTCATGCTTACTCAAGAACTTGTTCATAATTTGAACAGAAAAAATGTAAATAGCAATGTTGATTTCAAATTAGATATGGTTAAAGCATTTGACAGGGTTGCTTGGGATTTTTAGTGCTTGGTTATAAGACACTTGGGTTTCTCAGAGCGTTGTATTGATATGATTGTTAGATTGATCTCTAACAATTGGTATTCTATCATTATCAATGGAGTCAGGTATAATTTCTTTAAATCTTCAAGAGGTCTTAAGCAAGGAGATCCTTTGTCCCCTTCCCTGTTTGTTATGGGTGCAGAATTGCTTAGTAATTTAATGGATCAACTACATCTAGACAACTTTATTTCATACTTTATTGATAAAGGTAGCCCCCTTATTACTCACCTTACTTTTGTGGATGATACAATTCTTTTCTCTTCTGGTGATTTTCTTTATATTGCTATGATGATTAAGAAGTTGGATACATATGAGCAAGTTTCTAGTCAAATGGTTAATAAGAAAAAATCCACTTTTTAAATTTCTGCTAATACTTCTGCCCAGCTTATTGAGGATATTAAAATTCTTACTGGATTTTCTCACTCCCTCTTTCCTATTAACTATCTGGGATGCCCTATTTATTCGGGAAGAAAGAAAATTACCTACTTTAGTAGTATGGTCTCCAAAATTGTTAACAGAACTCAAGGATGGTTGGGTAATTTGCTCTCTATGGGTGGAAAAGTTGTTCTTATTAGATCAGTGTTGCATTCGATGCCCTTACATATCATCTCTGTGGCTCATCCTCCGAAGACTATTCTTGATCTTATTGAAAAATCTCTTGCTATCTTCTTTTGGGGGTCCTCGGAAGGCAAGAGAAAATACCATTGGATCTCTTGGAAAAAACTTTGCTACCCCAAAATAGAAGGGGGAGTGGGGTTCAGATCTCTCCATGACATTTGTAATACTTTTGTGGCTAAAGCTTGGTGGAACTTTAGAACTCAAAATTCTCTTCTCACTATGTTCTTAGAAGCCAAATATTGCAAAAGAATTCATGTTGTTTCCATGAAAAAGAATTATTCTCAATCTCACATTTGGAGGAGGCTCATGGATGCCAGGAATAATTGTGAACATAATATTCTTTAGAAAGTGGGCAATGGAAATCTTTCTTTTTGGTGGGATAATTGGACTAACAGAGGGGCTCTTGCTATGTTGGTGGACCAAAATACTCATTCGAAGAATACTAAAGTCTCTGACTTTATTAATTCTAATCACTGGAACACTAGTAAGCTTCATGAAATTTTACCTTCTGATCTAGTTGTTCACATTTTAACTATCAAGATTTTTGCAGATAATCAAGACCATGCTGTCTAGACACCTGCACACACAGGCTCTTTCTCCTCAAAATCTGCCTGGAATGCTCTTAGACAATCTAATGGCTCCTCCCCGACTTCTAAAAATATTTGGCATACAAAATTGCCTTTCAAAATTTCCTTTCATATGCTTAGACTCCTTAACAATAAGTTGGCTACTGATGATTTATTATCTCGTTTTGGTGTGCAGGGACCTTCCAAATGCTTTTGTTGTCACAATGGAGTGAATGAGAACATCAACCACCTGTTCAGCTATGGTCAAACAGTGGAGAAAATTAGAAAATTTTTTGAACATACTTTGGGATTGCTCTGGCCTAACTCTGATAGCATTCGTACTAAGCTTATGAGATGGTAGCGTATTAAATCCACCAACAAAGTGCTTGAATTGACCACTCAATGCCTTCCTTCTGTGATTTGCTGGGAATTATGGAAACATAGATGCACTTATAAATATGAAGGCACCAAAATTTACTCTGGCAACATTATTCATCAAGCCACATACCACGTCCATTTGATCCTCACTTCCCAGTTCCCTTCCCTAAAGTTTCCCACAAAATTTCGAAGCATTTGTCGGATGATGGAGAATATCAAGCCGAAGATAGATATCACCCCATCCTGTGGAGTAAGCTTAATTACAGAAAATACAAGCTTAATGTTGACGGTTGCTCTAAGGGCAATCCAGGAAGTGCCCTTGGTGGAGGTATTTTGAGGAATCATATGGGTCATATGATCATGGCTTTCACAGCATATTTTGGTCACTCTTCTAACAACTTGGCCGAGGCACGGGCTATCAAGATTGGATTGAAATGGTGTATTGATCACAGTTTCAATATTCTTACTATAGAATCTGATTCCTTTACTGTGATTAACATGATCAACAAAGCTACAACTACAACATGGAGCATTACAGAGGAAATTAATGACATCAATAATATGACTTCAAAGGGAAATTTTCAGTTCATTCATATATTCAGGGAAGGGAATAACACTGCTGATCACTTGGCCAACTATGCGGAGCTTGATAGGAAAAATGACTTCCTCACTGAAACTTTTCACTTACCAAGGAAGATTGTAGCCACTATGAAGAATGATGAAGAAGCTCGTCCAAACTTTAGAATCAGATTAAGGAAAAACACTTTTATCTTCGACCCTGGTTGAGCACTTCTTGAATGGTACTAGGTATTCTATACTAGAGTTTTTTTTTTTTTGGAAACCTAACTGTACTAGGAACAATCTTCCTCTTTTGCTTTATTTTTGGAAGCTAAAATTGTAAGAATGGCTTACCATTCTAGCTACTCTTGTATGAGGTAAGGTTTGGTCCTCCTCTGTAACCTTTTGCTTTGAAATAGAATCTACATTGTTGTTAAAAAAAGAAAAAAAAAACTTACAAATACGTAACATATAATGATATAATATATAGTTGGCAAAAATAAAATAAAAAAGTTGTGCTCTTACTCGTATTTGGATAACTTCCAATAACGATTATCATTTCCCCAAACAATATTAAGAGATTTTGAATAAACTATATAACCATGCAAACAACGAAAAATAACATAAACTCAACGGATATAGCATAAGTAATAATGCAAGAAGGAAAGTAATGGGAGAAACAAGAATTGCAATATTGGAAGAAATTAATGCATGAAATTTCTTGCACCTTTTCTGTTTTAGAGAATGTGTGATTTCCTTGATAGTGAAAAGATTTTGAAGCCATTTTGCTATATGAGTCAAAAAATTACAAAGAATTATATGGAGATTTGAGTATGCCTAATAATAATTTTGGCTTCAATAATCAGATATATATATAGAGATAAAAATGGAATAAAGTCACACGTAGTAAGAGGCATTTAACATAGAATATCATGAACCAACGAAATGGAATAGCACATCAATCTTATGTTCTAAAAAATATGTTTATTGTTGGCACGCATTTTTGTAGAAGTTTTTTTTTTTTAAGGAAGCGTTTTAATTATTTTTTATGAGCTTACTCGGGGCAAATTTGAACTAAAAAAAGTGTCACTGGAAGAGTTAGTAGTCCGGATACGAATTCAATAGCTTTTATTCAATTAGTGTATCTCTATTAAAAAATAATCATTCAAATATTAAATTTAGAATTTTGTTACTATTATTTAAAATCATCATTTTAAAATTCATAATCTATAAAATTGAAATTACGGTTCTGTACATAAATTAGACCAATTAATTTCAAATGCGGGAAATTTCGGACCGATAAGAAAGTTAAAAATATGCTCCTTACTATAATTAATTGTCAAAATTGAATGTATGAATCTAGAGATTGAGGCCCCAAATTGATAAATCTTGAATAATATGTCAACAACAAAGTTGCTTTGTACTAGGTGTGCATTCAGTTTTTCGATTTGAATATATACTATTCGGTTTGGGTTTTCGGTTTTTGGTTTTGAAGAAGTGTAATCCAATCCGAACCAAAATAAATTTGATTTGGTTTGGTTTTTCTTTTTTTGGTTTGGGTTTTTTCGGTTCGGTTAATCGGTTATGTCAATAATTAGAAACATAACAAAGTTATATTTGCAATTTGAAAAAAGTAATATATATATATATATATATATATATAAAAATCACAAGTAAAACGTAAAACACAATACTTAAAAGTATATCAATTATAGATGTCCAAACATAAAAGGGACAAAAGTGGTTAACTTCAACCAAATTCTCTCTCTCTCTCTATATATATATAATTCGGTTTTTTCGGTTTTTATTTTTCTAAATCCGAAACCAAACCAAAAAATCAAACAAAGTATATTATAAATCCAAAACCAAACCAAAAATCCAATAAATCAATTCAAATTAAAATTCGATTTGATTTTTCGGTTTAATCCAAATAGTGCACACCCCTAACTACGAGTTTGTACTATAAATATTCTCACACGGTGAGAAAATTACAGTACTATATATTAGTTCACATCTTCCACGTTTAGACCTTTTATTCATTACTTCTGTTTTTTTTTAAAAAAAAGGTTTGATATATCTTCAACTTTGTCATTTAGAACTAATACATTCCTCGTTATGAAAGTGGTTCATATATATCCCTACTATTATACAAATGGCTCACATATATCATTTTCCTCTAACGGAAGTGAAAATTAATTTAAATTTTTAATTATTTTAAAATATATATATAATTCATATGGGTATATGTAATCCTTCTCACACGTATTTTTTTGACTTTTTTTTTATTTCAATGACTAATTTAAATTTATTATTTTAATGGTCAAATTTATTTGTATTTCACTAATTTTCTCGTAGAATTTATTATAGATGGCAAGATTATTTTTTTTCAAATACCAAAACTATATTACTATATAGCCGAAAAATAGTTTTAAATTATAATTAGCCACACAAAAAAATCAGTTTTAATTTTTTCTTTACATTAAAGAATGAAAGAAAAAAATAAAGTAAGAAAAAGTAACTCAAATGATGATAATCAAAGAAGTCAAAAAACAATTTATGTATGAAAAAGATTAAAATATATCTTGAATTTTGCTAGAAGGATCATATATACTCTTTCATGAATTTTTATAAAATTAAAAGTCAAAAATATAAATTTAAAACAAATTTTTTCACTTCCGTTAAATGAAGGGTATATGTGAGCTCATTTGTAACGGTAGGGGTATATGTAAGCCTTTTGTGTAACGGTAAGGGTATATATAAGTCACTTTTATTTCGAGGAGAATATCAACTCCAAATAATAAAATTGAGAGGTATATCATTTTTTTTTTATCAACGTAACTATCACTTGATTCTAGTCAGCCCAAATTACCTTTAAGAATTAAAAATTGCATAGTTTAATTGGACTTTTCTACATGATCTTGTAATGGTTTTCAAAATTCACTTTTTTTTTTTGTTGCTTTAATTAAGTTTACTATGCAACCTTTCACATGAAAGATTATGTATAATTAATATAAGATATTTGGTGATAAGGAGGAAAATAATCAATTTATGCCTAAACCGACAGAAAGCATAATAAGTGAAGGTGTATTTCCATTAATATTTGGTTGGCATATATTTATGGAAAAATCACCTCATATATCTATTTAAGGCTTAATATTACAGCCTTTAGATGTACTTTTTTTATATTACTACTTATAACAGTTTAATTACAAATATTAACAGATTAGTTTTAATCTATAATTTAATTAATTAGTTATTATTTTTATAATAACATTATAATTAATAAGTAAGAGAAACAACATTAATATTAGAGAATCAATTGTCATTATCTCTTCCACCATTTTAGGGATAACATTAATATTAGAGAATCAATTGTCATTATCTCTTCCACCATTTTAGGGATTTTTTTCCAGATTTCACACAGCAACCCCCACCTTCCTCTTTTACCCACACGTAAATCCCACACCCCGACCCCCACGTTTCTCTTTTACAGAGAACTAACGTTTTCTCTCTCACCATCTTCAACGTTCGTCTTCTTCATTCAAAAAGAAAATTAGTAGAACTCCCACATTTATATGATTTAATGGTGGGATGAGATCTACACACGAAGAATGTTGAAATTCCTGCAAAGTGTGGTTCCTCTCAGTCGAAGGATCAAAAGGAGAAAAAAAACGAAGCAAAGAAAATGGTAAGTCCGGCAAATCAAAAGGGAAAGAAGAGGAAGAGGAAAATTGTATAAACCCCTTTTGATTCGAATTCTGATTTTGTTAGTGAAATAAAAAAGAAAAAAAGCAACAAATGTAGAAATTGCTCAATCTTCAAAACCATCAACAAGAAGAACAACAAAAAAGAAGGAATCAGAAATTCGAATATCCAAAAAAGG
>NC_064293.1:29421511-29427772 GCF_019186545.1 Solanum stenotomum | reverse complement strand
TTACAACAATTTCAATCAACAAATAAAACTCATCCTCAATCCCCATTACTCCCCAACATAATTAGGAAAGTAGTCATGTGTAGTCTAAGAGTTTAACAAAGTTTAGAAGTCACTTGCCTCAAAACACTTCAACTAGTAACTCAAATCTGAGTTTTACCCTTCCGAGCACGCTCCAAATCACTACAATCTATTCATAAATGGAATCCCACAATCAATACGAATCTAACAACACCAATATCGTGAAATTTGGAGAAAGGGTAAAATGGTCAAAAAAATCTCGTTCCGAAAAATATTCTCGAAATCTGGAATTTTTTAGTGAAAATGTTCCCCAAGAAATTTAGAATCCAATAGTGAAAACCATTTTGAAAAAAGGAGTAGAAATGAGTTCACAAACTCAAATTTTCTATTAAATTCGGATTAGGCAAAACCCCCCAAATTTTACAGTTGAGATCTCAAATTTTGATGTTAAAATCCATAAATAATCGATGGAAATCAAAGATATAAGTTGGAAATAACTTACCCAATGAATTCCTTGCGAAAACCCACTTGAAATCACCTATTTTCGAGCTCTCAAAGTCTAAAAATGGAGAAATGGGTATTTTTCAAGTTGGGGGAAAATGGCTACTGTTTTTTTGACTTAAAAAGGACTGCTATTGCAGCTGAAACACAACAATAACACCAAAGTTTAAGTCCCCGTTGGACCCTCGGGATTCGTTCAGAATCTCGTGCACATAAACTAAATATGTACCCCCACTAAATTCGACGTTCCAGACTCAATGAAACCGTCGGAATTTGAATTCGAAGACTCCTTGACCTGAAATTCAATAAGATGCCAAGAAACTAGTTTAACGCCAAAAAGATTCGAAACTCAAACGGAGCGTCTAAAAATTCAACCAAGACTCATTCTAGACTTAGAATCGCCTCCCGAAACCAACGGTACTCTCGGAATTTCAATCTGAGCCTCGGAACCTCATATGTTGACCAAAGTCAACTCTTTATCAAAATTTCACAACTTTAGCAACTTAGGACCTCAATTCTTCGTTTCAACTCCAAATTCGACTCCGTAACTTCACACAGACCCGTTTCGACATTCTAAAACTGCCGAAATCGACGAAAATCCGATTCGAGTATCGAAACTCCAAATAACTCGAAAAAGCACTTTTTAACCAACTTTAACTCATAAAAACTCAACTTCACAAAAACTCAACTTTTCCTTAAACTAACTTTACAACCACAAAACATGGGACTCGGGGCAACTACCGAAAGGGCAAAATAGTCATTTTCGTGAAAAATTACCAAAATGACCTTTCGGGTCATTACATCATTCAACACTAAAAACCATGTTCGTCCTCGAACATAAAGTAAAAGAAAGTACCTGAAGCCTCGAAAAGCTGGGGATATCGGACCCGCATATCATCCTCGGACTCCCAAGTCGCCTCCCTATCTGATCGATGCCTCCACTGAACCTTCACTGCAACGATGTCCTTGGTCCGGAGCTTGCGAACCTGCCTGTCCAAAATAGCTATAGGCTCCTCCTCAAATGTCAAATCTGGACTTAACTCCACCGACTCAACCGAAATCACGTGAGACTCATCCGAAACATACTTCCAGAGCATAGAAACATGGAAAACTGGATGCACAACTGTCAAACTAGGTGGCAAGGCTAACTTGTAAGCCACCTCTCCCATCATCTCCAAAATCTCATATGGGCCAATGAACCTAGGGCTGAGCTTGCCCTTCTTCCCAAATCTCATCACACCCTTCATGGGCGATACCCGAAGCCAAACTCGATCACCCACCATGAACTCTAAGGGTCGAACCCTCCTGTCAGCATAGCTCTTCTGCCTACTCTGGGCAGTCAAGAGCCTACTCTGAATCACACGAACACGCTCCATATCCTCTCTAAGAATATCAGTACCAAGGGAGTCCACCTCCGCTGAATCAAACCATCCAATAGGTGATCTACACCGCCTACCATACAGTGCCTCAAAAGGTGCCATCCCAATGCTAGAATGATAACTGTTGTTGTAGGCGAACTCTGCCAATGGCAAGTGTTGATCCCATCTAGTACCAAAGTCGATCACGCAAGCCCGAAGCATGTCCTCCAACACCTGAATAGTCCTCTCAGACTGACCGTCAATCTGAGGGTGAAAAGTTGTGCTCATGTCGAGTCTAGTGCCCAAATCATGCTGTAATGCTCTCCAGAAATGAGAAGTGAATACTGAACCCCTGTCAGACACAATGGACACCGGCACTCCGTGTAACCGCACAATCTGACTAATATAAATCTGAGCCAACTTCTCCGCTGTATACCTCACTCGGACCGGGATGAAATGAGCAGACTTGGTCAGTCTGTCGACGACCACCCATATAGAATCATAACCACCCACGGTGGTAGGCAATCCAACTACGAAGTCCATAGCAATCCTCTCCCACTTCCAAGTAGGAATGGGCATCCTCTGAGTCACACCACCAGGCTTCTGGTGCTCACACTTGACCTGCTGACATGTCAAGCACCTAGCCACAAACTCTGCAATATCCCTCTTCATCCCACACCACCAATAGTGCTGACTAAGATCATGATACATCTTCGCCGCTCCGGGATGAATAGAATACCTAGAATAATGAGCCTCCTCAAGAATCAATCTGATCAAATCACCAACCTTGGGCACACATATCCGGCCCTCAATCCTCAATACACCCTCGGAGTCAATCTTAGCCTTCTTGGCTTCACCACTCATCACCTTGTCCCGGATGAGACATAACTTCGCATCCTCATACTGATGCTCTCTAATCTGCTCCATCAAAGATGAACGGGCCTCAATGAAGGCAAACACACCTCCACTCTCCTCAGAAACCCGAAATCTCACCATGCTGTCAAATAACCTCTGAACATCCCGAACCAAAGGCCGCCTCTCAACACTAATCGCGGCAAGACTCCCCATACTAGGAGTCTTCCTACTCAAGGCATCGGCCACCACATTGGCCTTCCCGGGGTGATACAAAATGGTCATGTTGTAGTCCTTGAGCAACTCAAGCCACATATGATGTCTCAAGTTCAGATCCCGCTGAGCGAATATGTACTGTAGGCTCCTATGATCAGTAAATACCTCGCAATGAACACCATATAGGTAATGTCTCCACAGCTTAAGCACAAATACCACAGCCGCCAACTCCAAATCATGAGTGGGGTAATTCCTCTCGTGTGACTTCAGCTGTCTAGAGGCATAGGCTACAACCTTACCTTTCTGCATCAAAACACCTCCAAGTCCAACACCCGAAACGTCACAATAAACAGTAAATCCAACACCCTCCTCTGGCAAAGTCAAGACAGGTGCTAAAGTCAATAGGGATTTAAGCCTTTGGAAGCTCGCCTCACACTCGGGTGACCAATGAAAAGGAACCGTCTGCTGAGTCAATCTGGTCAACGGTGCAGCTATAGTAGAGAATCCCTGAACAAAACACCGATAGTAACCCGCCAAGCCAACAAAACTCTGAATCTCGGTAGGGGATGTAGGTCTAGTCCAACCCTGAACCGCCTCAATCTTGGCCGGATCAACCCTAACTCCATCCTTAGACACCACGTGCCCTAGGAAAGCCACTGACTCCAGCCAAAACTCACAGTTAGACAATTTGGCATACAACTTCTCATCTCTCAACTTCTGTAGCACGGCCCTCAAATGACAAACATGATCCGCCTCGGTCTTGGAATATACCAAGATGTCATCAATAAACACAATCACGAAGGAATCAAGTATGGGCGAAACACTCCATTCATCAACTCCATGAACGTCGCAGGGGCATTGGTGAGCCCAAATGACATCACCAAAAACTCATAATGACCATATCGTGTGCGAAAAGCTGTCTTCGCCACATCTGAAGGCTTAATCTTCAACTGATGATACCCAGATCTCAAGTCGATCTTAGAGAACAAGGCTGCCCCCTGAAGCTTATCAAACAAGTCATCAATACGGGGTAGGGGATACTTGTTCTTCACCGTTACCTTGTTCAACTGTCTATAGTCAATACACATCCTCATCGACCCATCTTTTTTCTTCACAAATAAGACCGGTGCACCCCAAGGCGACACACTAGGGCGTATGAATCATTTACTCAATAAGTCCTGAATCTTATCCTTCAACTCCTTCAACTCAGCTGGAGTCATACGATAAGGTGGAATAGATATGGGCTTGGTGCCCGGCTCCAAGTCAATAGAGAAGTCAATATCACGAACAGGAGGAACACCAGGTAGATCCTCGGGAAACACATCAGGGAACTCCTGAACCACCGGAATAGACTCCATGGCCGGTGACTCAGCTCCAACATCCCGAATAAAGGCCAAATAAGATAAACAACCCCGGTCAATCATCCTCTGAGCCCGAATATGAGAAATGACCATGTTGGGATACGAACCACTAGTCCCTCTCCACTCCACTCTAGGAATACCCGGAATAGCTAAGGTGACAGTCTTAGCATAACAATCAAGAAGCGCATGATAGGGAGAAAGCCAGTCCATACCCAATATGACATCAAAGTCTAATATATCAAGAAGAATCATATCCACCCAAGTCTCATACCCCGATAAGACAACAAGATAAGATCGATATACTCGATTCACCACTAAGGGTTCACCTACGGGTGTAGAAACTCTTATAGGCACAGACATACGATCACAAGTCAACTCAAGGCCGGAAGCAAAATATGTAGACACATATGAGAATGTAGAACCAGGATCAAATAACACAGAAGCAGGCCGATGACAAACTGAGACGATACCTGTAATAACTGCATCAGAAGCCTCAGCCTCGGGCCTCCCAGGAAAAGCATAACACTGGGCACCTCTGCCCCCACTCTGTGAACCTGAGGCGCTACTAGCACCTCTACTCGAAGCTCGTCCGCCTCTACCAGATGCCTGTCCCCGACCCTGACCTCTAGCCGGAGGTGCTGAATCTCTCTCTGGACCGCGGAGACAGTACGGTGTGGTCCAGACTGAGTCTGATGTGGACATTGACGAATCAAGTGGCCTGGATCACCGCAACGATAACAAGACCTCGATATGGATCCTGACTGTGAAGAACCCGAAGTAATGCTATAACCACTTCAACCCGAACCTGGAGGACCCCGGGCTGCTGGCCCACCCTCGAGAACTGGTAACGAAGAATGTACTGGCCTTTGACGCTGAAAGGACCCGCCTCCCCTGTGTGGGCCCCTACTTCCTGACGAGGTACCCGAATACTGACCACCTGTACGGACCCTCTTGGGCCCACCAAAATCATCCCACTCAAGCAACTCAGCCTCTCTGGCTGCACTCACTATAGTCTGGAAGGAAGCACCCTCTCGATATGATCTAAACACATAACTACGGATAGTGAGAGTCAAACCCCTGACAAATCTGCGAATCCGCTCAGGCTCACCTGAAATCAAAGCAGAGGCATGTCTCGACAACTGACAGAATCGAGCCTCGTAATCTGTGACTGACATGCTACCCTGCACCAAACTCTCAAACCTCATACGGCTCTCCTCCTGTACACTCCAAGGGATGAAACGACCCTCGAAGGCACGAGCAAACTCACTCCACTCCATGGGAGGAGATCCCGCTGGTCTCGAACTCATGAAAGTCCTCAGCCACTCCCTAGCGACACCGCGTAGCTGAAGGGACACAAATCGGACGCCCCTCTCATCTAACATGCGTACCGCCGCCAACATCTCTCGACTCAAGGTCAAAAACTTGTGAGCATCATCAGTCTTAGCACCATGAAACTGAGGTGGTTTCATTTTCTGAAACCGCTCATAGCAGACCTGGTCATCATCTGCCAAGGCCACCTCAAGGGCCGCCGGTATACCTACAACCGGTGCTGGAACCTGTGGTGGCTGAACCACCAGCTCTGGAACCACTGGAATCTGATGCTGATAACCCTAGCCTGTAACCCCGCTGGTATTCCTGCTGCACCCTGAGCAAGACGCTCCAACAACCTAAATATCCTGTCGAGTCTGTCATCATGAACTAGGGGTGCATGGCCCGCAGGAGCCTACTCTGCCGCTACTCCAATCTGTGGCTCAGGTGAAGGCTCTCTACCTCGGCCTCGGGCAGGTGCCGCTCATCTGGCACGGCCGCGACCACGTCCTCGGCCTCTAGCCCGACCTCTACCCCTAGTTGGGGCCTCAACTCTGACCTCGGGGGCTGCCTCTCCCCTAACTCCGGTAGCTCTAGTCCTCGGCATTTGCCAAAAACAACACGCGATACTCAGCACCCACGATAAC
>NC_064293.1:29364926-29419330 GCF_019186545.1 Solanum stenotomum | reverse complement strand
TTCGAAACTCAAACGGAGCGTCTAAAAATTCAACCAAGACTCATTCTAGACTTAGAATCGCCTCCCGAAACCAACGGTACTCTCGAAATTTCAATCTGAGCCTCGGAACCTCATATGTTGACCAAAGTCAACTCTTTATCAAAATTTTACAACTTTAGCAACTTAGGACCTCAATTCTTCGTTTCAACTCCAAATTCGACTCCGTAACTTCACACAGACCCGTTTCGACATTCTAAAACTGCCGAAATCGACGGAAATCCGATCCGAGTACCGAAACTCCAAATAACTCGAAAAAGCACTTTTTAACCAACTTTAACTCATAAAAACTCAATTTCTCAAAAACTCAACTTTTCCTCAAACTAACTTTACAACCACAAAACATGGGACTCGGGGCAACTACCGAAAGGGCAAAATAGTCATTTTCACGAAAATTACCAAAATGACCTTTCGGGTCATTACATATATATAGTATATCCAGCTATCATAAAGTTATAAATTTATTTGTTTTAGCTGATATAGAAGAGAAAAGTGTATGCAAAGTTCAAGAGAGAAGTGGAAGGAAAATCACAGTTTCATTCATAATGTGAGCAATACAAATTAAAATACAAAGTTACAAACCCAAATTTATTTACGAAAACACCCCAAAATACATGAACAAAAATAAGACTTGTAACAATTGAGCATTCCCTATTCTATATTCTGATTTACGGGATCGACGTGTTTCTATCTTACAAGTATTGTTCTTTTACTTGGCTAAACTACCTTCTAGGTCTCTGTTAAGTTTACAGAATAAATTTTGAGACCTCCTTTCCACTTTTTGTTCCAAACTTCATACAATCCAAAATAAATTTTATCAGTATTGTTTCCCTTCCCTTTTGTTATCATAATAGCTTTTGATATCATCTTCTTACCATTAATCGCAGTTGTCAAATTCACCTTTTTACATTGAGTGTTATCTCCCCATTTACCCATAAGATAAACTCCAACCGAACGCATCAGTCATCAATGACATTGTAAATTCAATGTTGTATGATGTTTTCTTCGCTATATTAATATTGTCAATGCAACCCGTTACCTCCAACCAATTTTCTTGCATAAGTTCTGCACCATCCTTTCTGTAATTCAAATATATTTAATGAAAACGTTAGCATGCTTAAATTCCAAATTATAAGGTAGTATGTAGTATAACACATTTAATTTCTATAGCTTAGAGTTGGTGCGCCCATAATTTGTTTTGAAAGTCTCTTTCAGCCATTTTAGCGCTTATTTTAATTTAACGCTTTTGTACATACAACAAGAGATTAGTATAATTAAATTGACCTCAAGATGATTTATGTGCTTCTTATAGAAAATTTTATGTGCAACTTCTTTATAAAATCAAAATATATCTCAAAGTTCAATTATAGCTTACAAGTTACAAGTATGTAAAATATTATAGTCGGCAAAAATAAAAAAATAAAAAGCAGTATTCTTACTCGTATTTGGGTAACTTCCAATAACGCTTATCATTTCCCCAAACAATATTAAGAGATTTCGGATAAATTATATAACCCTACGAGCAACGAAAATAATATTATTAAATAAATACATAACATATCATAAACTCGATAGATCGAGCATAAGTAGTAATGCAAGAAGGAAACAAAATTGCGATATTGGAAGAAATTAATGCATGAAATTTCATGCACCTTTTCTGTTTTAGAGAATGTGTGATTGCCTTGATAGTGAAGAAATTTTGAAGCCATTTTTTGCTATATAAGAATTTTTTTTTACAAAGAATATGTAGATTTGAATGCCTTATAATAATGTGGGCTACAATAATCATATATATATATATATATATATATATATATGGAATCAAGTTAAGATCAATATCACCAACCAAATGGAATAACACAGTCTTATATTCTAATATATGTTGATACGCATTTTTGTAAAAGTTTTTTTTTAAGGAAACGTTTTAAGTATTCCTTCTGGGCTTACTCCGTACAAATTTGAACTAATCAGAGTGATAAAGTGTAGGGGCGAAGCTAGTAACTCGGATATTTATATTTGTGTTGAAAACATTTATTGGATATATACAAAATATTAAATTTTAAATCCAGTTATTATTATTTAAAATCATCTTTTTAAAATTAAGAACTTATAAAATTAAAATGCAACTCTACAAATAAATCAGACCAATTAATTTCGAACGTGGAAAATGATCTCACAGACAAAAAAAAAAGTTAAGAAAATATACTCCACATAATAATTAGTTGTCAAAATTGAATGCAATGAAGGTAGAGATTGATTCCAAATTGATAAAGCTCGAATAATTATGTGTCAACTGCAAAACTGGCTTTATACTACTCATAAATATTCTCACACAATAATTAGAATATTACAGTAGTAGTTTATTATAATATCGTTTTCATTGCTTATTTATTATTAGCTCACATATTCTACTTTAATTAAAACCTTCTTTGAATGAAATATATATCACTTGATTCTAGTCAGCATATATTTATTCCAAAGTAAGTGTGATTGTTCAATGAATACTTGTCTTAATTATATTATGTGCATGAAAGCTGTATTTGAAAATCATAAATATTTAAATCATATTCTTGTAAAGAGTGATGATCAAACCAAATATTAGTCGATGAAATTATGAGATCTGTTTTAGCCATGACTTTTAGTTTTGAATTCATATTATTTAGTTATAATTTTATTATTTTTAATGTCGTTAATATTTGTTTATATCTTGTATCTACTTTGAGTAAAAAATTAACGATTGATGACGAAAAATACTTTAATTATGGGCATCTTAATGGACCTCTTCACATTAAATTTGCACAAACAAAAAGTAATTAACAAGTTAAGGACCTCTTCACATTAAATTTGAGCAAACAAAAAATAATTAACAACTTAAAAAATCTAAAAATTACATTAAAATTTAATTAACTTTTTAAATTTTATCTATATAACATTAATTAAAATTAAAAAATAATAAATATTGGGCTTGTGCTAGCACGGGCAGATGTGTCTAGTATAAATAGAAATGGAATCAAAGTTAAGATCAATATCACCAACCAAATGGAATAACACAGTCTTATATTCTAATATAAGTTGATAGGCATTTTTGTAAAAGTTTTTTTTTTAAGGAAACGTTTAAATTATTCCTTCTGGGCTTACTCCGTACAAATCTGAACTAATCATAGTGATAAAGTATCAGGGGCGAAGCTAGTAACTCGGATATTGATTTGATCTAACTCAATAGTTTTAATTTGCTCAATTGTTATATTTGTGTTGAAAACACTTATGGATATNATGGAATCAAGTTAAGATCAATATCACCAACCAAATGGAATAACACAGTCTTATATTCTAATATATGTTGATACGCATTTTTGTAAAAGTTTTTTTTTAAGGAAACGTTTTAAGTATTCCTTCTGGGCTTACTCCGTACAAATTTGAACTAATCAGAGTGATAAAGTGTAGGGGCGAAGCTAGTAACTCGGATATTTATATTTGTGTTGAAAACATTTATTGGATATATACAAAATATTAAATTTTAAATCCAGTTATTATTATTTAAAATCATCTTTTTAAAATTAAGAACTTATAAAATTAAAATGCAACTCTACAAATAAATCAGACCAATTAATTTCGAACGTGGAAAATGATCTCACAGACAAAAAAAAAAGTTAAGAAAATATACTCCACATAATAATTAGTTGTCAAAATTGAATGCAATGAAGGTAGAGATTGATTCCAAATTGATAAAGCTCGAATAATTATGTGTCAACTGCAAAACTGGCTTTATACTACTCATAAATATTCTCACACAATAATTAGAATATTACAGTAGTAGTTTATTATAATATCGTTTTCATTGGTTATTTATTATTAGTTCACATATTCTACTTTAATGAAAACCTTCTTTGAATGAAATATACATCACTTGATTCTAGTCAGCATATATTTATTCCAAAGTAAGTGTGATTGTTCAATGAATACTTGTCTTAATTTTATTATGTGCATGAAAGCTGTAGTGAAAATCATAAATATTTAAATCATATACTTGTAAAGAGTGATGATCAAACCAAATATCAATCGATGAAATTATGAGATCCGTTTTAGCTATGACTTTTAGTTTTGAATTCATATTATTTAGTTATAGTTTTATTATTTTTAATGTCGGTAATATTTGTTTATATCTTGTATCTACTTTGAGTAAAAAATTAACGATTGATGACGACAAATACTTTAATTATGGGCATCTTAATGGACCTCTTCACATTAAATTTGCACAAACAAAAAGTAATTAACAAGTTAAGGACCTCTTCACATTAAATTTGAGCAAACAAAAAATAATTAACAACTTAAAAAATCTAAAAATTACATTAAAATTTAATTAACTTTTTAAATTTTATCTATATAGCATTAATTAAAATTAAAAAATAATAAATATCGGATCCGTACTAGCACGGACACATGTGTCTAGTATAAATAGAAATGGAATCAAGTTAAGATCAATATCACCAACCAAATGGAATAACACATAGTCTTATATTCTAATATAAGTTGATAGGCATTTTTGTAAAAGTTTTTTTTTTTAAGGAAACGTTTAAATTATTCCTTCTGGGCTTACTCCGTACAAATCTGAACTAATCAGAGTGATAAAGTGTCAGGGGCGAAGCAAGTAACTCAAAAATTGATTTGATCTAATTTAATAGTTTTAATTTGCTCAATCGTTATATTTGTGTTGAAAACACTTATTGGATATATATACAATATTGAATTTAAAATACAGTTATTATTATTTAAAATCACCTTTTTAAAATTCAGAACTTATAAAATTGAAATTGTAACTCTACGGATAAATCATACTAATAATTTCGAACGTGGAAAATGATCGTACACAAAAAAAATTAAGAAAATGTACTCCACTTAATAATTAGTTGTCAAAATTGAATGCAATGAAGGTAGAGATTGATTCCAAATTGATAAAGGTCGAATAATTATATGTCAACTACAAAACTGGCTTTATACTACTCATAAATATTCTCACACGGTAATTAGAATATTACAGCAGTAGTTTATTATAATATCGTTTTCATTGGTTATTTATTATTAGTTCACATATTCTACTTAATTAAAACCTTCTTTGAATGAAATATATATCGCTTGATTCTAGTCAGCATATATTTATTCCAAAGTAAGTGTGATTGTTCAATGAATACTTGTCTTAATTTTATTATGTGCATGAAATCTGTATTTGAAAATCATAACTATTTAAATTATATTCTTGTAAAGAGTGATGATCAAACCAAATATCAGTCGATGAAATAACTTCGAAATGTTGGAAAAACATAATGAATTGTACACGATATATGATATAGCATTTGTATGATAAATAAACCAAATAGATACACAAGTAATCTCGATTAAATTAATTGTATGATAATAAAATGAATTTTGGGGTAATTGAAATATATAGAAGATCAATTATGCTTTGCCCGACAATGAGTATGTCATGGTTATTGTGGGATGTTGTGATGAAAATTAAATAATCAGATCGACTGAAACAAAATTCACAAGTGATTATAGGTTTTTATTATTAGTGGAAAAGCAGTATTATGGAAGTCATCCAAGTAGATGTGTATCCCTCACGTTACAATGGACTTATGTACTCAGAGCTTTAGACAAAGTCCATGAAGAATCTTAAGAGATATGATGTCACGATCCAGACCGTCGTGAGTGACACACATACTAACAACCTAGTGGGAGAATCATGTACGAACCCAACATTGTTCAAAAATCAAGTTTATCATATAAAGAGTAAAGCAATTCAACAACCAAAGGATTGAGTCCTCATAAACTCAACTAAATAGTTTTAAAATGTTTAATGCGGAAAAACCTCTAAGAACTGAAAGTCATCATAACCAAAATTCTAAAATAGTCAAACTGGGGATGCAACCCCAGAATCAATCAATAAACTAACGACTAGTATCTATCTCCGAAAAGATGGACAAGAAAAGCAGAAGACCCCATGGCAGCTCAAAAGATGTAGCTCACCTTTGTATTCAGGACATCTCTCAACTGAGGTCTTGGATTAGCCAGTAGAAGATGTGATGTACTCAACAAAGAAAAGAACAAGTACAACATAACTACACAAACCACAGTGCACTACTAGGAGCTCACAATCAATCCAAGATAGGAATGTAAACAGCTCACCACAAATAGTAACACAGAACAATGCACATGACAACAATTATCAACCACATAAACTCTCAATCACATGTCATGGAAAAACAATACCTGAGTCAACCAATGCATGACAACATGTCCCACATGATCATAATGCAAATGATCGGTCCTCTCATGGAACCACAATCACTTACCTGGTTCTCTCACATAACCCAAACCCAAATTGTTAGTGTATGACATGGTATCCGATCGAGTCATCCATAGTTAGTGTATCAACATGGTACCCGAGTCAACCAACAATCACAAACAACATACACAATCACATAGAACAATAAACAATACCAATTGAAAACCACAAGTCACAATAACAAGTTTGTGGCATGAGATTACCTATATGATGTCATTTCATATGTCTCCCTGCTATGCATTGCACAAATGATACTACAAAGCAGCAGACATGCATACATACATAAACTGGAAACATACGACTATAACCTACCTCGAATCAAGCCTCTTCGAAACTAAATAACACAATTTTTTCCCCTTGCGAAGTGCATCAACTTGTTCTTGGTCTAAAACAACAATCAACCACTAATGACTTAGATTATTAACGAATCCTAACCCTTGGCCAAAACATGATCATTTTCCCTAACTTAGGGCTCTTTCCCACCATGGAATTATGGCAAACCTTCCCCTAATAGAAATAACGTTGATTCTAAGGCTTAAGAAACAATGCATAAGGTTGAGGAGTCGAATTCTTACCTTTATTAAATAATTTTGTGGGAAAACATGTGCAAACTAGCCGAAATCGCTCCTCCCAAGTCCCAGACCTCAAAGTGCAGAAAATAGGAGTTTTGGGGTTGTTTCTACACTAAAACCCGATTGGGTCCGTTATAGTGGCGTCGTAATAGCGTACTAACCCGGTTATAGCGGTCTGCACACTGTTGTAGCAGGATGCCTTTCGCTATAGCGGCCTCAACGAAACCTTCGAAACTCAAACTTCGGAAAAACGTCATTTTTACAACACAAACTGCTCCCTTGATGTCCTGACATATACCTTTCATGCCAAAATTAATTTCAAGAGTTATACTTATCCGAATTCGATTTCGAAAGGCCCTATGGACTCCTCGATGTTTTGTCTACAAGAATACATCAACCAAACCTCAAAAATCACACCCCACCTATCCCTGGGTGACCCTAGACCTCACCTAGACCAGATTTCATCTAAGACTGGTCTAGCCAAAAAAAAAAAGTCACTACCGGAAAAGTTTTCTAGCCCAATTCTTTCACTATTGGCTTACTCATAACGACCAGGTTAGGTCGTTACATATGATCGTTTTAAATTGACCCTTGCATAATCTCATGTAAAAAAATTATCGGTAGGAAAATTTTGAACTCGACTTGGTGTTAGAAGTTCATTATGACCCTAATTCACATTTAATACACTTCCAATACTTAGAAATTAGTTTAACACAAATACAAAATTAGAAATCATCGGATTTGAATATATATATATATATATATTAAAGCAAAGTATTATGCTTTGTCCTTATTGCACATGTTTATGGGACCAGATTCCCATTATCTGTTATGACGTAAGTGCTTAATATATATATATATATATATATATATATATATATATATATATTATACACAAAAAAATAGTTTGAATCGTAGCTTATAATTTGTGGGTGAATCTAGTACTAATTATACTTCTTACACTTGGATAAGTGAATTTTAAAATGTCACTAAGCTCATATATAGACCTTAGTAACATATATTCACATCATTTGCATGACTTTTAAATAACTTTTGATATGGGAAGAACTAGAAGCTAGCCATCGTGAAGACTTATTGTTTGGAAAGTCAACAATTTTTCTTCAATTATGATTTTCTCGTTTTTTTAAAAATATCAATTTTGTTTTTAAAGTTTTGAAATTTTTCATATCCAAATTCATATTCAAAATATAGTATTTTAACCCTCATACTCCCTGCTACTTATCCATAAAATACGACAAAGGGAAAGGGTGTGAAGTCCCGAAGGAGAGAATATGAGAGGAAAATCAAAATTTTATTTATGATACGAACAAATATTAAATACAAACACAAATTTAATTAAAAGAACACATGACTCTAAAATACATGAATAAGATTTTTAACTTAAGTTTCTCCTATTTTAAATTATGATTTATGAATGATAATAATCGATGTATTTCTATTATATAATTTTCTTGTAATACTGTTTTTTCACTCGACTAAATTAGTTTTTAAATCTCTGTCAAATTTACAGAATGAATTTTGAGACCTCCTTTCCACTTTTTGTTCCAAACTTCATACAATCCAAAATAAATCTTATCAGTATTGTTCCCTTTTCCTTTTGTTATCGTAATAGTTTTTGATATCATTTTTTTGCCATTAATCTCAGTTGTCAAATTCACCTTTCTCCATTGAGTGTTATCTCCCCATTTGGCCATAAGATAAACTGGTGAATCTCTCCAACCAAACGCATCGGTCATGAAAGACATTGTAAACCAATCTCGTAAGATATTTTCTTCGCTATATTAATATTGTCGATGCAACCAGTTACTTCCAACCAATTTACTTGGATAAGTTCTGCATCATCCTTTCTGTAATTCAAATATATTTAATAAAAACGTTAGCGTGCTGAAATACCAAATTATGACATGTAGTTTTACAATCTAATTAATGTACAGATTTAATTTCTATATATAATTTTGATTTGGTGCGCCCATAATTTGTTCTGAAAATCTCTTTGCGCTATTTTATTGCCTACTTCACATTTTTGCATATATATACCATAAGAGATTAGTATAATTAAATTTATCTCAACATGATTTATGCACTCTTACATTGTCTTTTCATTGTGCAAAATGTGCTCCATATAGAAAAGTTTATGTTCAACTTCTTTATGAAATCAAAATATCTCTCAAAGTTCAGCTATAAGTTACAAGTACGTAACATTTAATAATTGGCAAACATTTTTAAAAAAAGAAAGAAAAAAAAGTTGTATTCTTACTCGTAGTTAGGTAACTTCCAATAACTCTTATCATTTCCCCAAACAATATTAAGAGATTTTGGATAAACTACATAACCCTGCAAGCAACAAAAATAACACTATATTAAATAAATAACATAAACACGATGGATCGAGCATAAAGGAGAGTAATAATGGGAGAAACAAGAATTGCACTATTGGAAGAAATTAATGAATGAAATTTCCTGTACCTTTTCTGTTTTAGAGAATGTATGATTGCCTTGATAATGAAGAGATTTTGAAGCCATTTAATTTGCTATATAAGTTGAATTATTAAAGAATGTTGAGATTTGAGATCCTTATAATAATTTGGGCTACAAAAATCAGATATATATAGAGATAGAAATGGAATCAAATCAAACGTATTAAGAGACATTTAGCATAGAATATCAACCAATCAAATGGAATAAATTATCATGTCTTATATTCTAATATACGTTGGCATGCATTTTTCTACAAGTTTTTTTTTTTTAAGGAAACGTTTTATCCTTAGGTGCTTACTTAGTGCGAATAAATCAAGAGTGTCACGCGCGGAATTAGTGATCATGGTCGATTAAATTCAATGGTTTTATTCAATCAATATATTCGTATTTAAAATAATTATTAAATATATATTAAGTTTAAAACTTAATTATATTTAATAGAAAGTCGTCATTTTAAAATTTTAAAATTTATAAAATTAAAATTGTGACTTTGCCTATATAAATCAAATCAGACCAATTATTTTGAACACGGAAAATGACACAACGAAAAAAGTTGAGAATATACTCCTCACTATAGTGAGTTGTCAAAATGGAATGCATGAAGATAGAGATTGAGCCCAAGTTGATTAAGGTTGAATAAAAGAATATATTACCCACAAAAAACTTGGCATTGTATTATTCTCACACGGTGAATATTATTAGTTCACATATTCCACTTTTAGACGTTTTCTTCATTGCCTTTTTTAAAAAAAAAAAATGAACTTTGGCATGCATTTTTCTACAAGTTGTTTTAAGGAAACGTTTTACTCCTTATGGGATTTGGCTCACCTTACTCAATGGAGTAGCTTGGATACGGGTTCGACTGAACTTAATAATTTTATTCAAGTAGTATATTTATATTTAAAATAATCATCAAATATATGTATAATAAATTTAGAACTCAATTATTATTAATGAAAGTCGTTATTTTAGAATTTAGAATCCATCGAATTAAAATTGTGACTCTACTTAAATTTACCAGTTATTTTAAAAGCGGGAAATGATAGGACTGACAAAACAAAGTTAAAAATATACTTCATACTATAATGAGTTGTCAAAATTGTATGCATGAAGCTAGAGATTGAGACCAATTGAATAATAAAATATGCCCACAACAAATTTGGCATTGTATATTATTCTCACGCGGTGAATATTATATACAGTACTATATATGGTTTCCACTTAATTAGTTCACATATTCTACTTTTACAACTTTTTTTCATTTCTTTTTTTTTTAATCAACTATCACTTGATTCTAGTCAGCCCAAATTACCTCGATTTAATTGTAGTTAAATTTGACTTCTCTACTTAATCTTATAATGGTTTTTAAAATTCACTTTTTTTGCTTTAATTAAGCTTTGACATGGAAGATATTAATTAATATAAGATATTTGGTGATAATCAATTTATACCTAAACCGACAAAAAGCATAATAAGTGAGGGGCCTAATTAAGTTGGACAAAACATGGTCAAAATTCCTATTATTAAATTAATTAGTTGGATTCATGATAATGTTTTAAATGACGAAAGAAGTGATTGTGTATTTCCTTTAATATTTGCTTATTGGCATATATTTATTCCAAAGCAAGTGTGATAGTTCAATGAATACAACAACAGTAGAGTAGGTCTAGTTTTATCTTAAATTCATTATGTGAAATCAGTATTTGAAAATCATAAATATTTGAATTTTAAAGTAGTAAGAACTCCAGTTGATTTAATTAAATTAAATTCTTGAAAAGAATGATGGCCAAACCAAGTATATATNCAACAGTAGAGTAGGTCTAGTTTTATCTTAAATTCATTATGTGAAATCAGTATTTGAAAATCATAAATATTTGAATTTTAAAGTAGTAAGAACTCCAGTTGATTTAATTAAGGGAAAAGGCATAGATTCTCCTCTGAACTTGTCTCGAAAAGTCAGTTACACGCTTAAACTATCATGGTGACCTATTACACACCTTAACTACTCAAAAGTGAATTTATTACCACCGTGAGACATGTAACACCACTCTCACATTATGTGGTGTATTACACTCACTGCAACATCAGCACTACGTCAGCGACATGTCATAAATTATAATTTTTTATTTTCTTTTCTTTATTAATTAATTTTTCTTTTGTTCACTATATTTTACTCTAACTAATCCCTAATTAATTGTTTTAATTCTCTAATAATTATATCTTCTTCATCACTAATTCCACCCATTTTCAATTCTCATTTCATCGGAAAATCATATCCGGCCTCACATTCACTATTTTGTTCTTCACCACCCCTATATCACCTTCAATTCTTCTTCTTCTTTGTCACACCCAACACCAAATATCACCACCACCATTATCAATATCGATTTTTTTCTTCTTCACCACCTTCAATTATCTCTTTTAATGTTTGTCACCCGCCACCCATCACCACCAAACCCATAAAGTTGTTATTACCACCAAATCCAAAAATTGATTAACAATCAAAATTTCTTTAACAAAGTAAAAAAAAATGAAAAAGATAGAAACAATCAATCAAAATTTTTCTAGATAAAATACAATTATTCACTAACAAATCTATGGAAATTAACCTAATTGTGAATAAACAAAAATTGTGCTTTAAGATTGTGATAAAAAAAATAAAGAAGTGTGATAAAAATAAAGAATGAAGACGAAGAGGACAATGGGTGGGGTTTGAAGAAGAAGAGGTGTGGGGGTTGGGGGTGGAAAAGAGGATTATAACCTTTTTTTTTAACTTTAATTTCAAACTGACGCGCCTATTTTTTATTTTTGTTTTATTTTTTTGCCACGTCAGTTTTAGGGGGTAAGGAAATTCACTTTTGAATAGTATAGGTGTGTAATAGGTCACTATGACAGTTTAAGCGTGTAACTGACTTTTCGGGATAAGTTCAAGAGGAAATTTATGTCTTATCCCTTTAATTAAATTAAATTAAATTCTTGTAAAGAATGATGGTCAAACCAAGTATGTATCAAATTGAAATAAGTTTAAATGTTGGGAAAACATAATGAATTGTATACTACATGGTATAGTAATTGGCCAAAAAGTAAAGTAAATAAATAAAGTAATCAGATCAAATTTATTTGAGGATAATCATGAAATGAAGCATGATGCGTAATTGAAAATTGAAATATACAAGATTATTCTTAATTTGCATGACAACGTTTCTGCGAGGGATATAGTGTTGCAAATTGAATCACCAGGTCAACTGAAACAAACTTCATAAGTGAATGTACGTTTTTTATCATTGATGGAGCAATATCATAGAAAATGTTCAAGCAAACGTGCATATATCACCCACTCTACAATGGAGTTTGTATTCATAACCTTTAGACAAATCTGATGAAGAATCTGACTTCAAAATTTCTTAGAAGTCCAAATCATTGTCCTCTCTAGACATACATTGTGATAGCCAACGAGCAATAGGAGGGGCTAAGACTTGGGAACATTATGAATAATGGAAAATCTCATCACATACGACAAAAATATTAATTGTTAGATAACTACTTTACTGGAATTATCACAATTGACTAAATCATTATAATTAGAGATATTTTAGTGTCAATACTTACCACAAAATATTTTATATGTATAATATATAAAGTCAAAAGATAATGTGGACGCTTAAAAAAATATCGAGAGAGCATTTGAAAAATCAACGAAGAATAAAATGAGATTATGATCAAGAACAAATTAATATGCTGATAATTCTGATATATCTAAAAGATTAGAAATATCAACATCTAAGTTCAGGAATTCAAATAAAGTTATAATTGACTGTTCAAATATTATAACTATCTTTCCAGGACAAGGTCACGTGTAATTGATGTATTTTCACTTCTTACGATGAGTTACATGAAACTAGTTAAATTGAACGCATGTTATATATGTAGTTGTTTTTTTTTAAAAAAAAAAGGGATAAAACTTGAAAGAAAATAAAAGAAGAAACGTAATATTCAACTTTAAGCCATGATAGGTGTTTTTCAATTTATATATACGAGTATAAAAGAAGCATATGACTGGGAATTACAGTTCATTCATGATGCGAGGCTTGCGAGCAATACAAATACAAAACACAAATTTATTTAAGAAAACACACTTCTAAATTTTGATTTACGGAATAACAACAATCAACGTATTTCAATTTTACAACCTTTTTGTAGTATTGCTAGCTTTTTCACTCAGTAAATTAGTTTCTAGATCTCTGTCAAGTTTATAGAATGAATTTTGAGACCTCCTTTCCACTTTTTGTTCCAAACTTCATACAATCCAAAATAAATTTTATCAACATTGTTCCCCTTCCCTTTTGTTATCGTAATAGTTTTTGATATCATCTTTTTGCCATTAATCTCACTTGTCAAATTGACCTTTCTCCATTGAGTATTATCTCCCCATTTAGCCATAAGATAAACTGGTGAATCGCTCCAACCAAATGCATCAGTCATCAGTGACACTGTAAATCCAACGTCGTATGACGTTTTCTTCGCTATATTAATATTGTCAATGCAGCCAGTTACCTCCAACCAATTTACTTGCATAAGTTCTGCACCATCTTTTCTGTAATTCAAATATATTTAATGACAATGTCAGCCAATTTACAATTGTAAGGTAGTATATATATAGTAAATTTCTATTACTTAGATTTGGTACACCAATTAATTCTTACTCGTATTTGGGTAACTTCCAAAAGCGTTGATCATTTCCCCAAACAATATTAAGAGCTTTCGGATAAATTATATAACCCTGTAAACAACGAAATAAACGCTTTAAAATAAACATAAACTCGAGCATAACTAAGTATAATGGGAGAAACAAGAATTGCAATATATATATATATATATATTGGAAGAGATTAATGCATAAAATTAAATTTGCTGCACCTTTTCTGTTTTAGAGAAAGTGTGATTGCCTTGATAGTGAAGAGATTTTGAAGCCATTTAATATTTGCTATATAAGTTCAATTATAAAGAATGTGGAGATTTGTGTGCCTTATAATATTTTGGGCTACAAATATATAGAGATAGAAAAATTTTCATGCATGCATGCACTAGCCTAAAGGAGGAAATGGAATCAAGTCATGACACGTAAGACCTTACGCATTTAAGCTAAAGAATGCCCACAAAAGGATTTTCAGGAAGATAGAATATATGCACATGCATCATGTCCCTAAGATGATTGGACAAGGAAAAAAATATACTCCGAAGTCGACATATATCCCAACTATAATTAGTTGTCAAAAGTTGAATGCATGAAGATAGAGATTGATTCCAAATTGATAAATCTCGAATAAATATTCTCATGATGCGGTAAGAATATTAGAGTACTATATTATATCGTTTTCATTGCTAAAATATTACTCCTTCCGTCCCATTTTATATGTCACTTTTTTACTTTGCACTTGCATTAAGAAATGATGTAACTTTACCCTTCTACCCTTATTTAATGTTTTCTTAAGTCAACTTTATAATAAATGATGAGTACATTTTTAAGATTAATTAACTACTCTATCAAGGGTATAATAGATAAAATATGGTAATTTATGCATCATTTTTATAAAATGACAAATATTATGGTCCAGCTATTTATAAAAATGAATGACATATAAAATGACATATATCCCAACTATAATTAGTTGTCAAAGTTGAATGCATGAAGATAGAGATTGATTCCAAATTGATAAATCTCAAATAAATACTCATGACGCGGTAAGAATATTAGTGTACTATATTATATCGTTTTCTTTGCTTAAATATTAGTAATTAATTGGTTCATATATTCCACTTTTAAAACTTTTTTTCATTCCCCTTTTTATTAACTGTCACAAAGTTTTAAAAGGAAGGGCCTAAGTTTGACCAAAAAGGGTCAAAATTCCTCCTATTAAATTAGTTGCATTAAAGAAATGTTTAAATAAGGTAAAAAATGAATATAGATTTCCTTTTTATATTCCAAAGCAAAGCAAGTATGATTGTTCAATGAATACAAGAACAGTCTAATCTTGTCTCAATTTCATTGTGTCAATGCAATATTTAAAAATATTAAATATTTGAATTTTAAAGTAGCAAGAATTTTAATTAATTCATATTATATTTTTGTAAAGAATAATGGTCAAACTAAGTCTCAATTGAATTACAGTAGAGTGTTGGGAGGTTTGACGTACCTAAATAATAGATTGTACATTGTTTAATATTATTTGTCCAATAAGTAAATTAAGTCGATAAACAAATAGTTTTGACTAAATTCACTAGATGACAATGAAACGAATTTTAGGGTATTTAAAACATCTAAGATTATTATGTTTTGCACAATAATGAGTATTTCGTAGTTAGTGAGGGGGTGTAGTGATGCAAATTAAACCACTGGATCAAGTGTCTAGTGTGTGTAATTTGCTCAGCCATATATATTTGAATTCACTAAAATTTTAAAATTAATTTGTATATCTGCCACAATTGCAAAATAGTTTTCTCGTTCTATCCTAGAAACTTTTTAGGATAAACTATTTTATTAGACATACATCACTACCATATATACTAATTTTACATCTATTTTTAAACAATTACATATATTACCACTTTTAATATTTTATACCATATATTATTGAAGATACAATCAATACTCATATCCCTTAAAACTAGGATTGATTGCATTTAAACTTCAAAATAAGTGTTTTAATTAAAAATAAAAATATTTGTCTATGAGAGTATGGGTTAGAGTAAGACTCAAACTCTAACTTTTCCTCTTCATCTTCCCTTGAAGAGTACAAATTTACTGAGAAGAAACACTCTATTAAAATGGATGCTCTACAACTTGTCAACTCACATTTCAAATTCGTAGCCTTTGATTTTCTCACCCTCAAACCAATTCCCCACAAATCCACCATTTTTTCTCGCTGGGGAGACACCTCTCGCGCGCAGAGAGAATGGGTATCATTGTAAGTAGATATTTCAAGCCCAACAGATTTATCAAATTTGGCATTGACGATAGTATCGGTTGCATACCTTGTATACTATAAATCAACCAAGAAACTTCGCGTCACTTCTCCCGTCAGATTTAGGCACAGTGAGCAACACCGATGAATCAACAGGTGAAGCAAACACTATCGCAATGAGATAACCTGACCAGCCACAAACGTAATTGGAATGTTTCAATAAGCGGAGATTTACGCATGTATTTGACACATTATTGATATATCTGATACATTATTGAGATACGATTATATGTATCTAGTTTTTTATCAGTGTATCTTATTAAGTGTGTATGTATCTAATGATCAATATATTGGAGATTTACGTATTAATGAAAATTTACGCATGTATTTGACACAATTTGTTATGTCATGTATCCGAGTCTTGTCATATGTATATGGTCTTATATCATGTATCTTAATATTATCATATGTATTTGTTATGTTATTACAATGTATCTAACTATTTTCATATTTATCTGAGATACATGTTTTTAGATATTACGTATGAAATTGATACTTGATACATCAAATTATACATATAAAAGATACATAAAATAATATTAGATCATATAAATAGATACATGAAATTAATATTAAACCATATAAATAGATATATGAAATTAATACTAGATACTTCTATGATACATATGAATTTACTTGTATGATACTCATGTATGTAAGTGTTTAGTTGGTTGGATACATTATATATTGATAATAGATACATCAAATTAATGAATTTATTATTTTAAGAGTAATAAAATAAACTAATCAAATTACATGACCAAGTTATATACATGTATTTGTCTTTTATTAATAATATAATAAAATAAAATTAATTAAACATAGATATAATCCTTGATTTTCGCATTATATTAAGGGATTTAATTAATTTAAATTTTTAGAATTAATTGTCCGTGTATTTTGAAAATTCTCAATAACTCCTCTAATTAAGGAAATCTGTTACAAATAATTAATTTAAATAAATAAAATATGTATCTCAATTTTAAAATTCGGCAGATACATGTATCTTGTAAATTCAAAGTCATGTATGCTAAGCACGAAATATGGTTGAGAAAGTAATATTTGAAACTATCAGAAATTTTAGTAATTAGGATCTAAACTAGTGGAATTTATGTAATTTGCCCAATTTATTATCCAACTATCTTGACAATAATGAGGGGTAAATTACTTAGAGGACACACAATAATTTTTATTTTTTTTAATCATACAAGAAAATAATAATCCTTTAATTTTATTCTTTTCTTCAAATCTCTCTTAAATAATTTAAATTCTAATTACGTTAATTTAAAATATTTTTGGTATAATTTTCTAATTAACAACATTGTATTCATAATTAATATCATTGTATTCAAAGTTGCTAATATATTTAATAATATTAAGTGTTGATTATAAATACACATATTATATTATTGCTACTAATAATATAAAGGCAATTATATTATTGCCCGTAAAATTATGTATTTGTTGCGATGAGTATTTTAAACTTCTTCCAGTGAAACTAGTTAAATTGAATATATGTAATATAGTAATTAGGAGGGGGAAAAAGAGGAAAAACTTAGAAACAAATAAAAGAACAAACGTAAATCAACTTAATTAAAGTTATAATTGAGTTCAACATACGAGTTTCATTCATGATATGACAATAATCGACTAATTATTTTCGTCTTACAATTTTCTTGTAGTACAACCAAATCAATATCTAGCTAAATCTCTATCAAGTTTACGGAATGAATTTTGAGACCTCCTTTATTCCACTTTTTGTTCCAAATTTCATACAATTCAAAATAAATCTTATCAGTATTGTTCCCCTTTTCTTTTGTTATTGTAATAGTACTAATTATATTGTTACACTTGGATAAGTGAATTTTAAAATGTCACTAAGCTCATAGACTAATAGACCTTAATAACATGTATTCACATCTTTTTAAAATGTCAATTTTGTTTTAAAATTTTGAAAAAAATTTATATCCAGATTCATATTCAAAATATAGTGTTTTAATACGACAAAGGGGAAGTGAGTGAAGTCCCGATGGAGAGAATATGAGAGGAAAATCATAATTTCATTCATAATAAGAACAACATTAAATACAAACACAAATTTAAATTTAAAAAACAAAAAAAAAACACATGACTCTAAAATACATGAACAAAAATAAGATTTTTAACTTAAGCTTCTCCTATTTTAAACTACGATTTAAGAATGATAAGCATCGACATATTTCTATCTTATAGCTTTCTTGTAATACTACTCTTTTACTTGGCTAATTAATTGGTTAAAGGTCTCTGTCAAATTTACATAATGAATTTTGAGACCTCCTTTCCATTTTTTGTTCCAAACTTCATACAATCCAAAATAAATCTTATCAACATTGTTCCCTTTTCCTTTTGTTATTGTAATAGTTTTTGATACCATCTTTTTGCCATTAATCTGATCACTTGTCAAATTCACCTTTGTCCATTTAGTATTATCTCCCCATTTAGCCATAAGATAAATGGGCGAATCGCTCCAACCAAATGCATCAGTCATCAGTGACACTGTAAATCCAACATCGTATGACATTTTCTTCTCTACATTAATATTGTCAATACAGCCAGTAATCTCCAGCCAATTTACTTGTATAAGTTCTACACCATCTTTTCTGTAATTCAAATATATTAAATGACAATGTCAGCCAAATATACAATTGTAAGGTAGTATAGATGTGGTAACACACATTTAATTTCTATAACTTAGATTTGGTACACCAATTAATTATTACTCGTATTTGGGTAACTTCCAAAAGCGTTTATCATTTCCCCAAACAATATTAAGAGCTTTCGGATAAATTATATAACCCTGCAAACAACAAAATAAATGCTTTAAAAAAAAAACATAAACTCGAGCATAACTAAGTATAATGGGAGAAACAAGAATTGCAATATATATACTCCCTCTGTCCACTTTTAATTGTCATGTTGCGTTTTTTGAAAGTCAATTTGACTAATTTTCAAAGTTAAATTAGATTACATTAATTCGATATTTAGATATTCAAAAACTATGAAAAATACTATAAATTTCAATATTTTACATATCAATATGATAAAAAATATAACGTAAAATGTTAGTCAGAATTATTATCGTTTGAATATAAAAAAGGAAATTATGACAATTAAAAATGAGCGAAAATAGCATATTAGAAGAAATTAATGCATGAAATTTGCTTCACCTTTTCTGTTTTAGAGAAAGTGTGATTGCCTTGATAGTGAAGAGATTTTGAAGCCATTTAATATTTGCTATACAAAATTGAATTATAAAGAATGTGAAGATTTGAGTGCCTTATAATATTTGGGCTACAAAAATCAGATATATATAGAGATAGAAAAATTTTCATGCATGCATCCAATAACCTAAAGAAGGAAATGGAATCAAGTCATGACACGTAAGACCTTACGCATTTAAGCTAAAGAATGACCACAAACGGATTTTCAGGAAGATAGAATATATTAAAGATGATTGGACAAGGAAAAAAATATACCCCAAAGTCGACATCTTAACTATAATTAGTTGTCAAAAGTTGAATGCATGAAGATAGAGATTGATTCCAAATTGATAAATCTCGAATAAATATTCTCATGATGCGGTAAGAATATTAGAGTACTATATTATATCGTTTTCATTGCTAAAATATTACTCCCTCCGTCCTATTTTATATGTCACCTTTTTACTTTGCACTTGCATTAAGAAATGATGTAACTTTACTCTTCTACCCTTATTTAATGTTTTCTTAAGTCAACTTTATAATAAATGATGAGTACATTTTTAAGATTAATTAACTACTCTATCAAGGGTATAATAGGTAAAATATGGTAATTTATGCATAATTTTTATAAAATGACAAGTATTGTGGTCCAGCTATTTATAGAAAGGAATGACATATAAAATGAGACGGAGGGAGTAGTAATTAATTGGTTCATCTATTTCACTTTTAAAACTTCTTTTCATTCCCCTTTTTATCAACTGTCACAAAGTTTTAAAGGAAGGGCCTAAGTTTAACCAAAAAGGGTCAAAATTCCTCCCATTAAATTAGTTGCATTAAAGTAATGTTTAAATAACGCAAAAAATGAATGTGGATTTCCTTTTATATTCCAAAGCAAAGCAAGTATATATGATTGTTCAATGAATACAAGAACAGTGGAGTAGTCTAGCTAGTTTTGTCTCAATTTCATTATGTCAATGCAATATTTAAAAATATTAAATATTTGAATTTTAAAGTCGCAAGAATTTTAATTAATTCATATTATATAGTTTTGTAAATATTAATGGT
The DNA here is from genome assembly GCF_019186545.1 of Solanum stenotomum. NCBI lineage: Eukaryota > Viridiplantae > Streptophyta > Magnoliopsida > Solanales > Solanaceae > Solanum > Solanum stenotomum. The sequence continues at coordinate 29,398,554 of NC_064293.1, read as the reverse complement.
TAAATTAAGTCTCAATTTTTGTATATATATAATATTACTTGGCCAATAAGTAAATTAAGTCGATAAACAAATAGTTTTGACTAAATTCACTAGATGACAATGAAATGGATTTTAGGGTATTTAAAACCTCTAAGATGATTATGTTTTGCATAACAATGAGTATTTCGTAGTTATTGAGGGGTGTAGTGATGCAAATTGAACCACTAAATCAAGTGTCTAGTGTGTAATTTGTTCCACCATGTATATTTGAATTCACTAAAATTCTGAAATTAACGAGGGGTAAATTACTTAGAGGACACACAAGAAAATTATAATCCTTTAATTATATTTTTTTTCTTAAATATTTTAAATTATTGATTACGTCAATTGACAATATTTTTTGTATAATTTTCATAATTAACAAGATTGTATTCATAATTACTATCATTGTATTCAAAGTTGCTAAAGTCTTTAACAACATTAAGTGTTGGTTATAAATACACATATTATATTATTGCTACTAATAATATAAAGACAATTATATTATTAGCGTAAAATTATTTATTTGTTGGGATGAGTATTTTAAACTTTTTCCAGTGAAACTAGTTAAATTGAATATATGTAATATAGTTATTAGGAGGGGGAAAAAGAGGAAAAACTTGAAACAAATAAAAGAACAAACGTAAATCAACTTAATTAAAGTTATAATTGAGTTCAACATACGAGTTTCATTTATGATAGGACAATAATCGACTAATTATTTTTGTCTTACAATTTTCTTGTAGTATAGCTAAATCTTTGTCAAGTTTACAGAATTAATTTTGAGACCTCATTTCCATTTTTTGTTCCAAACTTCATACAACTCAAAATAAATTTTATCGATATTGTTTCCCTTTCCTTTTGTTATCGTAATAGTTTTTTATATCATTCTTTTGTTATTTATCTCACTTGTCAAATTCACCTTTCTCCATGGAGTGTTATCTCCAGGGGCGGACCTACAGAGGGTCAAGTGGGTTCATATGAACCCACTTCGTTGAAAAATAACATTGTATATATATATATATATATATATTTGATCAGTTTTTAAAATTTTATATGTATCTATTAACTTTTGAACCCACTAACACAAGTGTGACCCTTGACAGAGTGGTGAAAAGGGTTCAATTTTTCCAGCCAGCCCAAGGTCGAATCCTGGCCTATTGCCACATTTTAGTTTTATTTTTTATATCTTGAACCCACTTCGTGAAAATCTTGGGTCCGCCACTGGTTATTTCCCCATTTCGCCATAAGATAAACTGGCGAATCGCTCCAACCGAACGCATCTGTCATTAGTGACACGGTAAATCCAACATCAAATGATGTTTTCTTGGCTACATTAATATTGTCAATGCAACCAGTTACCTTCAGCCAATTTATTTGTATAAGTTCTGCCCCATTTTTTCTGCAATTCAAATAAATTTAATAACAATGTCAGCCACTTTACTTGTAAGGTAGTAGCACACATTTAATTTCTACAACTTAGATTTTGTACACCAATTAATTCTTACTCGTATTTGGGTAACTTCCAAAAGCGTCTATCGTTTTTCCAAATAATATTAAGAGTTTTCGGATAAACTATATAACCCTGCAAGCAATGAAAATAACACTATTAAATTTTTTAAGAGAAAAACATAAACTCGAACATAAGTATAATGCCAGAAGGAAAGTTACGTAAAAGGCCAAAAGGAATAATGTCACATGATAGATGACCTAAGGCCCTAGCTAAGACCTAAGTTATCGTTAAACAAAAATACATATCTGAAACTTTAATCATGTTGCGTATCTGGTAAATAGCACTGTCCAAATAAGATATTTCGTGAAAATTTTATATTTTTTTAAGGAAATATTTTAGTTATTCATTATTGGATTACTCAATGCAAATATGAACTAATTAGAGTCTATGGGCGGAGCTAGTAGCCAGTTGGATACGAGTTCAATCGAAATCAATAGCTTTTACTCTAAATCTCAAATAATATGTACTAAAAAAAACTCATTAATCAAATAGCTTTTACTCATTAATATACTATAATTAATCAAAAATTGAATGCGTAAAACTAGAATCGTCCTTTGTTTTTGTAAATTGATTCTAGTTACCTCGAGTTAGGGGTATACATGGCCGGGTTGGTTCGGGTTTTTTAAATATCAAACCAAACCATTTGTGTTGGATTTTTAAATTTATAAACCAAACCAAACCAATAAAACTCGGGTTTTTCAACCTCGGATTTTTTCGGGTTTTTCGGTTTTTGGGGTTTTTTCAATAAAGTATTCATACAAACATATAATTTACTTGTACTTCAAATATTTCTTTAGTCCTACCAAAATACAACTATCTAAGGTGTTTCTTAAAAAGAAACACAAAATATGATATGATTAATGACACTAAAATATCCAACAAAAATAATAATAATGAAATCGCGTAAAACAAATATTGCAAATTAACTAGTCATANTTTCTTAAAAAGAAACACAAAATATGATATGATTAATGACACTAAAATATCCAACAAAAATAATAATAATGAAATCGCGTAAAACAAATATTGCAAATTAACAAGTCATAAGTAAAATGATCATAATTTAAAAGTACTAAATCATGCTAAAACAAGTTCAATAAGTATTAGTTACACGACTAAATATTAAAGGAAATTAAAATTAGATTATGTATTTTAATTGTCTAAACCAATGCAAAACTAAAGAACAAATATTCAATATTATTGTCATTTTTAGTGTTGAATTGATTTTCTTTTTACATTAGTATTAATTTAATTTTGATTTAAGCTTTATTATAATTACCAACATCTGTGGACTATAATCTTTATTGGATCATTCATAATTCTAAGTTTCAAACTTGAATAATATATTAAAAAGATAAAAACTATGAAAAAGTATAAGAAATATTTAAAAAATATTCAAAGTAAATATTTTTATGTATAAAATAAAATTTTAAAATTATATATATAATGTCGGGTTGGTTTGGTCTCGGGTTGATTTTTTTTAGTTAAAACCAAACCAACTCAATATAGTCGGGTTTTTTTTTCCAATACCAAACCAAGTCCAACCAAACCACTAGTTGAGTTTCTTTTTCGATTTGACTCGGTTTGCGATTTGGTTCGATTTTCGGTTCACCCCTACCTCGAGTTAATTAATATGTAGTCCAAATTTGACTTTTCTACTTAATCCAATACGTAATGGTTTTTTAAAAAATTCACTTTTTTGCTTTAACTATGTTTACTTATTTATATTTATGGAATCCGACTTGGTCACATGAGGCAAATAATCAATTTTATAACTAAGCCGACAGAGAGCATAATATAGCGAAGGGGCTAAGTTAAATTTGACCAAATTAAAGGGCCAAAATTCCTCTTATTAAATTAGTTGAATTAAAGGTAATGTTTTTTTAATAATGAAAAAAAAAAGAATATGGAGTTGCTTTACAATATTAGATATTGTTCAATGAACACAAGAACAATATTTAGATTAGTGGTTTAAAGATGATATATAATTCTAGAGAACACGATGTTGCTTTACAATATTAGATATTGTTCAATGAACACAAGAACAATATTTAGATTAGTGGTTTAAAGATGATATATAATTCTAGAGAACACGCTGTTGCTTTACAATATTAGATATTGTTCAATGAACACAAAAACAATATTTAGATTAGTGATTTAAAGATGATATATAATTTTAGAGAACACGTTGTTGCTTTACAATATTAGATATTGTTCAATGAACACAAGAACAATATTTAGATTAGTGGTTTAAATATGATATATAATTTTAGAGAACACGCTGATGATTAATAAAAACGTGTTCATGAAAGCAAAAGTTGATGCACTTTGTTATTTGACATAGAACACCAAATGCTTCATGATGCCTTCATATTTACTGTTAGTTCTTATAATATTATTCATATCATTGCTACTTCAATTTATTAATCATTCGTGTTTTTTGTGCTTGGATTATATATTTATTGTTTTCTTTTCTGAATGTTATGTAATGTTTTTCTTATCAATCAACATATCTACTTTATTTCCTTCTTTTTTAAAAAAACTACTTTAAAATATTTTATTTGAGCCAAGAGAGTCTATCAAACATAAATTAAGATTTAAAATCAAATAAATTATGTAAAGAACTAAAATAAAAATGATAAATTTGGACGCTAGAAGGAGGGCTTGAACCTCCGACCTTGTGGTTAACAGCCACACGCTCTAACCAACTGAGCTATTCCAGCTTGTTTGATAAGGAATTGTTTTGCTCATTAAAATAACCAATTTATGTTGACTAGGTACAAAGAATAATAGGAAATCTATTCGAACTTGAGATCTAAAATAAGTCATAAATATTTGTATAATTAAAAATAAATGATAAATGAGGGAGTATAGCATTTCGATTTGACATAACCAAACAAATCTATTAATGAGTACTATTACAAACTGCAATTTCTGTAAACATAGTTCCTACAGTATCTGCCCAAATTGCATATGCTGCAATCGCAGAAAAAATTACCAAAAATCTTGGCCTATTAAAAACATAACAATGTACCCTTTAGCCAACTGGTTTTCGTCACTCTATTTTGCTCCCTAAATATGAGTAAATGCTGGAAACCCATATTTTTCTTATATACACATAGGGTGTGCTTAGGAAACCATATTCTAAAGAATGTTTTCTAATATCGTTATATTTGGTTGGTCAAAATATTAAAAATAAGAATAATTACTTCCCTATTGACATTCACATTGGTAGTCTGCTCCCTACACTCTTAACACATGACCCCATCCCTTATATCCTACATCCTCACCACACCACCCTTCATAGTATTTGAATATACTGGTGTACAAATATTTTGTCTACTTACCGGACACTTAAAACTAAGTAAGAAAACCAGGTACTACTTGTTATGTCACATAAAATGGGTATAAATCTATGACTATACCTCGAGAATGTACAATCTTACAGAAACGAAGGGAATTTTTTGAGATATACAAAATACATGTTTTAGTATGTTAGCGCTTGTACATGTTAGACACATGATAAATGGAGTCCTGATACTATAGATAGATAATGAAGAACGCTGTCCATGAACTGGGAAAGAGCATAAACGAGCTCGAAATGTACTGCTCATTGTGGAGGTTATATCCTCATATTGCCAATTTATAGCTCTAATTCTTGATCGATTGATGCAGCTTCCAGGTCTTCAAGACTGACTGGTTGGTGCAGCTGCATTGATGAAACACAAGTTTAATATAGGCTCAACAGAAGACTACATCGCTAGGTACTCAAAGCAGCATAAATAAGCATGTAACAATGATAAAGAGTCCATATAAATGCATCCAGACCATTTTAATTGCAGCTCCTACATTGATTTCCTCTATATCCTCATTTTACAACAGTAGCATTCATAAGCATTTATCAGAGGAAAGACAACTAAAGAGAACCAAAATTAGCTAAATATNTTCCAGGTCTTCAAGACTGACTGGTTGGTGCAGCTGCATTGATGAAACACAAGTTTAATATAGGCTCAACAGAAGACTACATCGCTAGGTACTCAAAGCAGCATAAATAAGCATGTAACAATGATAAAGAGTCCATATAAATGCATCCAGACCATTTTAATTGCAGCTCCTACATTGACTTCCTCTATATCCTCATTTTCCAACATTAGCGTTCATAAGCATTTATCAGAGGAAAGACAACTAAAGAGAACCAAAATTAGCCAAACATTTGGTTGCAGATTTGAGACTACTGATGCTTATTTGATACTGTAACAACTCAAGTTACCAAGACAACAATGATATGTATTATAATCGCTAAAGAACACAAAATACAATTGAGAAATGGAAACAACAAGCTAATAACAACTAACGTCCTTAAATCTAAACTGAGAAGGTTAACCGAAGGGGAAGAAGATCAGAAATATAGAGATAGATAGAAGGGGATGAGAAGCTCGACTAAGAATGGAGATGAGAGAATCAAACTCTTTACTCAACAATTTGCATAATCCTTGAATCACATACCACTACCCTTTTTGATGGAACCGCTCCCATGCCCACTTCTCAACCCGAATCCAAAATTAACCTGACCATATTGCTTGTTCTAGGCCCAATAACTACTTTTGCGACCCTGGTATCCACATTGGCCTAGACTTGGTTCATACAAGATACTCCTCCCAACAAAACCAAGTAAGATAGATTAAAAAAGTAGTCAAACTTTGGAGAGGTAAAATAGCTGACTTGATGATGCATGTTTGGTCATGAAAGCCACCATCTGAAAAACATTTTAGGCAGCCAGGGTGTCATGTCAAAGCAGGTACCAGAAACTGTTGTTGTCTAAGGAGCAGCTTTCAAATGAACACTTGCTTTAGCAACTTAACAGAAAATCAAACAGATAAATAGCAGGAAAGGCATCTCCAGATAACTAGGATCAAGAAGAAACATACTGCTGTTGCAACAGAAAATAGGTGGAAGGCACGCAAAGAAGCATCATTTTCTGAGGGAAGAGAATCATGGTTCCACAATGTTATGTTTTGGAACTTTGCCTTCATCTCCCAGCAACTTGAATCTTCCTCGGACCCTTTTCTTTTCTCAACAGGCATTTTCTTTCCCAAGACAAACCCTGAAGAAGCAAGAAAAATGGTTTCAAATAACACAAAGTTAAGTAGATTAAGAGGTCCCAATATAAATTTGAACTACAATAATCGTAAGACTTTAGGTGGCAGATAAGTGATGCAAGTAAATTTACTCTATGAAATTCAAGAAACAAAAAACAGAAAAAGACAATACAACTGGAAATAGCAATACATGCGATGATACATATTTAGAATTACGTATCTCAGAATTGAGCTATCAAAATCGGGATGGAGAGACTAGTACTTCCAGTCCAATGCAAAAGCTGTAAGACAATAGACTATCATTCCAAAAACATTTATCTTTATTCGTTTGGACATTTTCCTTCCAGACAATTGTTCCAAGATTGACACAAGTGTCTAATGAAACCAAAAGCTTAATCAAAATTTCTGTTAAATCATCAAAAGTTGGAAGCCAAACTACAATCCATGTAAACTAGCTAGGATAAACTCTTGAAAGATGAACAAGCAAACAGTTCATCAGTCTAGTTGTTCCCCTTCGCCTTGCCCCTCCCTCAACCCCACACGCCAAAAGAAAAATTAGAAAATCACGCGATTATAATCCTAGTTGCAGGTGTGAGAATTCAATCACATGTCATTTATACAAGATTTCACTGTGATTACATGGTATTAGGCTCTGCCACCTCAACAACTAGCTTTTGGCATGTGATTCTCATAAAGTTCATAACAATCGGTGTTTGAGCCATCCAGTTATGAAGCCTCCAAAATCAATCATGCTGGATGGGAAATAATATCAACATAACAGTGTTTCCTCAGTCCTACAGCATATAAAGCACAGTTGTATGTGCAGCCACTCACCAAGAGCACAATGTAGTCATTGATGGTTATTATCCAAGCAGCAAGTATTGAGACTTTGATCCATCACTTGGGATCCGAGTATTTAGCTTTGAATTATGGTCCCCTTTGCTTAATTTCTGACCATACTGTTTGCACAATATTATTTTACTCCCTCCATTTCAATTTATTTATCCCACTTTCCTTTTGTGTTGTACTAGGTTACCTATTACCCTTACCAATATCCCCTTTCTATTCATTATGTAAATATAAATAGAGATGGACCAGCGGCTTATTGAGCCTTTTATCACTTCGTACCACTTGTTTCCTCTTCTTCAGATGTCTCGCTTCCTTCTTCTTCAACAGATATTATACCTACTCAATATAAATTTGTTGTTTTGTCGGGATCGTCTACTTCATCCTTTTCAATTCCTCCTTTGCCTTCTTTTTCTCATTCTCTTCCTCTCCACACTGTTGGACCAAGCATTCTGCTAGGTTCTTCTATAGGCCAAATTGGCCTACCTTCACTCCCACCTTGAAGTGGAACAATAGAACCAACAGTTCCATCTCCCTTCCACTCTGCCGCGGCTTTCACCGTACCTAGTATCACTAATTTGATGACTATCAAACTTAATTCTGTTGAAGATTATCTCACTTGACGTAGTCAAGAAACTTATTTACATTCTCAAATTTCGTGTCAAGTCAAAACCAAACAAACAAATTAAAACAGAGGAAGTAATAGACAAGCCCATCCAACACCATTATTAAAAGAAAATAAATTAGTTTACCAGAATAGCCATGAGGAATTACAACAGTAGTACCCTGAAGCTTCCTTCCTCTAAAATGAGCTTCCTCCACACTTAACCCATCAACAATTACACCTTCATTTCATTCACAAATTCAAACAGTGATTAAATAAATAAAAGCAAAGTTCTTTCAAAAACTACGTTTTTAATACCCAAAACCAAAAATTCAAGTAGAGTATGAACTTGACTTGCATAAATAGAATAATTATACCGGTGGATTTGGGTTTGAAGTACTGTGAAACATCAGATGGACCATTGAACTTGATACAGCACGGCAGCTGGTGCACTTTTCCGGTGAGTTCCACCACCTTCTCCGGCGAAAGATTGCCGGTTAGATCAATTGTACCTGAAATTCCGTTGTTGCTTCTCGCCATTGCTCGGTTGAACTGGTAACAAGTATCAAAAGAACCCTAAAGGGTGTACCAAAGCTTAAGCCTTTATTCAGAGCTGTTCCTGTGTTCATAATATGGCAAATTTGGAAAAGAAGGAATAAAATTACACATGGAGGGAAAATGTCTGAATTCTCTATGATTGCTGAAATTAACAGGAATCTACATCTGTTGGCAGCATACAGATATCCCTGGCTAGATAAAATTCCTATGTTTTGGCCGTTAATTATAAAAGCATTTGATAATTACATTCCTCTAATCTCTAGCAAAATTGTTAATTGGAAGCTCCCCGAGGAAGGTAAATTTAAATGCAACAGTGATGGTGCTTACAAGGATAATATGGACTTCAGTGTCTCTGCATTTTGTATTAGAAATCACTTAAGGGATTTCATGTATGCATAAGTGAACAAGGCTTAGAATATTGCATCACCAATAATTTGCTTCGAGATTCACTTATTGGTAAGAAGATCATAGATGGGATTTGGGAAATTCCTTGGGCTATTGTAGTTGATATAAGGAGAATCCAAGGGATGGTGAGAGAGCATACAATGGAGGTGTTGCACGCACAGGTAGAGAGAAGGGAATATGTTAGCTGATTTTTTGACTGAACCATATCTTCATTGCAGGTATTAACAACAAACAATTTCATACTGTTACCGCAGAGGGCCAAGGCGATTATCCAAACATGAGAGTTACAAGGTGTCAAAATAGATTTCAAAGTCATGACACAATACACTATACAAGCTTCACTGAAAACACAGGTAGCGCAAACGACCTATGAAGAACAAAGCATTTCTGCTGAAGCAATTCTCTTGAAACGTAGGCTTACCTGATGCTCTAGATCCTTATACAGTGCTTTTCTGAGCTCGAGGATAAAGAAACAAAGGGTGAGGAGGGGACTTTTCAAGCTTTAAATGCTTCCATTCAGCGACTTTTGAGTTGAGGAAGTGAGTCGCTCAAATTCAAAAATTTGTGTTTGTGTTGAAGATAGAAATCGGAAGTGAGGTTGCTGCTAGGGTGATGGATGAACACCGATTCCTCACTTTCCTTTGTTTTTCTGGATTTCTTTTGTCTACGTGGGCTTCGGTGGGGCACTTTTGGACCCAACCACTCTAAAATTATACGGTTAAACAAATTTATAGTATTTAATTACTCATCATGGCTATAATTTGCTATAATTATCACTCGCGATTAACATTAATCATTAATTACATGGGCTGAATTCGAGTTTGTATAATTAGTCACATTTGTAGATGTATAATTCGCAACTAACAATTCTTTGTATGATTTGTATTTGTATACGATGGTTTGTATTTGTATATGACAATGATTTCCTTTGGTTTTTCAGTTTTGTCATCATATACCTTCAATTTTTTTGTGTATAACTTTTTAAAGTTTGTATAAACGTGTAATTTTCAGATTTTGTATAATATAATTTATATAATATAATTTGTATAATTGTTTAAAGTTCATATGTTTATGTTTGCTATAACTTATTTTAGAATACAAATTTCAAATCTTTTTTTTCTTTCTTAAACTTTATGCCATAGCAAACTAATTCATAAATTTAGACGGAAGAAATATTGTTTATAGCCCACTTCAATTTGAAACAGAAAAGCAATGTTAGGGTGTGTTTTGTACGATAGAAAATGTTTTATTACACATAAGTGATTTTCTTACTTTTTTTTTCGTTTGGTAAGCTATCATCCCAAGAGCAGTGGTGAAGCCATGCTATATATACTAGACATTGAAACTCTCTTTAACATTTTTTGTGCTTTATTTTTTTATTTTTTGAGTTTCGTTTGTGAAAATCTCATCTCTTGTCCAAAAGTATCTTATATATAATCTAAATAAATACGAAAAAGTAATAGAGTGTTGTAAAAGGAACTAGCTAATTCTTCGTAACAGAATCTTGCAGCAAATAACCCTTTAATGCCTACTACTCCATAATTAATTGATAACATTTGCTACTATGTGGATACAAAAGAACCTAACACATGTACTTGCAACAGACGCAACTTCTAAATGCAATAATTCACTTGAAGTAACTAGACAGTATTGCTTAACTCTCAGGATCAGATAAATACACAGGGCTATCCAAATCACCCATTTCTGCTGAGGCAAATGACTCAGAACTATCTGCACTTGACAGGGAAGAAGGCGATCCATCAGAGTCCGACATCCCTTCATCATGCATAATGATGTGTTCATCATCAATCTCAGATGTATCTGATCCAGAACCACCTAGGAGAAGCTTGTTTATGGCTCCTTTTGCAGTTTCGGTGAACCATTCGTCCTCGGGTAGGGCACTGATAAGAAAGACATTTTCATAAATGAGGCTCACACATAAAGAAGATGAAAAGTAGCAAGATAGGTGAATGAGGTATATATACCTTTGTGGATCTATGCCCCTGGCAGAAAACGTCCTGACTGCACGTGCAATTATGTCTGATGATATTTGATGCACATGCCTTGATGGATAACCCGCGAATCGTGCAATTTCAACAGTGAAGTGCATGTCAAGAATTAACTGTCAAACAAAAAGTTGATAAAGAGAGTGTTATCATAACTCAAATATAGAACATCAAAATATTTGCTTAACAAGAGATCATTTCACCTTAAATATCGCAAATGAATGTTAGTATGACATAGTCCGGTCAAAGACTAAGGTATCTTTTTGGAATTTCATCAAGTTAACGGCTAATGAGAAAATACCTTAAGCTCTTAAACTCTAAAACCAATTAACATCTTATGCCGATTGGGCTGAGGAAGTAATAAGATACCTTCATTTTCTTTCTTATGACAAGGAACAAGATACCCTTATTTTCAAACACCCAGATACCCGGAGAGTTACTTTTAGAAAGAGGTAGCACACAAACGGCCGTCCTATGCCCAACTATGTATCCTTTTAAATTGTCCATCCAGGAATTTCTAAACAGTTTTGAACTTTAATCTGCAATAGAGCTATACAATATATTCTGTTGCAGATGGGAGGAGAATTTTTACGCATGCCAAAGGACTCGATGCAGATCGTGAACTCCTCTAAGAATGACAAGACAGGGGGTAAGGAGATACACAACATGGAGGTGGAAAGTTTTGAAGGTGATGAGTCGATGGAATTGCCGGGAGAGCAGATGGAATTTTTGCACGAACCCAGGCCCTTAGCAATTGATGACAGTATATCTGAGGAGGCTTTTGAGTCTCAAGCAACGCTGAGATTTCACATAAATTTAGTCAAATTAAGCCAAATATTTGGGGTGTGTACAGAGGGATATGATAGAGAATTCTTCTCATTAATAAGTAGAACGGGGCAAAAAACCACAGGGGAGGAACAAAGCAACAGAGACAATAATAGCAACACAACCAACCAATCAGTGCCTAAAGAGTTGAGGAATCTCATTTTCAATATGAAATTCAAAGAGGAGGAGCCTAGGAGTAGAGGGAGGAGATTATCAATTGTGGAACAATGATGGTAAAAATAATTTCTTGGAATGTAAGGAGGTTAAACGACGAAGGGAAGAGGGATTTAGTCAGAAACTTGATTAATCAATAGGGGGCAAATGTCTATATTCTTTTGGAGACTAAACTAAAGGACAATATTAGTAGTTTAATTCACAGCATTTGGAACAACAGATGGTTGAGTGAACTTCATGTAGAGGCACAAGGGTCTAGTGGAGGTATTTTAATTATGTGGGATAAAAGAATATGGGAGGGGGTTCTCGTGGAAGCAGTATCACAATGCATTTCTTGTAAATTTTCAAACCAGAATCAAGAATTTTCCTGGTTTCTGACAGCAGTTTATGCTAAGTGCAAGAAAATAGAGAGGAGAGAACTGTGGAGTGAGCTGGGTGCTATGAGAAGTCTGTGTGAAGGTCCTTGGGTAGTAGGGGGGGACTTCAATGTTATTAGATACCCAGCAAAAAGATCCAATTGCCCTAGGATTAATGGTGCTATGACTGAATTTTCTGAATGCATTGAGGAATTGGAATTAATAGACCCTCTTTTATTTGGAGGGTCTTACACCTGGAGAAGAGGGGAAGGGCACCAAACAGCTTCCAGAATTGATAGATTTCTCTATAGCTCACAATGGGAGGAGCAGTTCACTTTTATCAAGCAATCCACAATGCCAAAGTTGGGATCTGACCACAACCCAATTCTACTGACATGTGGGAATCTGAATTTCAAGAAGTCTTACTTCAAATTCGAAAATTGGTGGATGAGAGTGGAAGGATTCAAGGAAGAGGTGAAATTATGGTGGCAATCTTTTGTAATAACTGGAACCCCCAGTTTTGTTTTGGCAGAAAAGCTGAAACTTTTGAAAGGAAAGATGAAGGAATGGAGTAAGAATAATAGAAATAATTGTAAAGCACAAAAGGAGGAGATTATGGAGGAGCTAGCCAAATGGGAAGCTGTACAGGAACAAAGGGTGCTCACAGAGGAGGAGATCCAACAAAAAAACAAATTTGGCTATCACTTATGAGCAAGTAGCTAAGAATGAAGAAATAAGATGGAGGCAAAGATCAAGAATCCAGTGGCTAAAGCAGGGGGATAAAAATACTAAGTTTTTTCACAGAGTAACTACTTCTCATAAAAGGTATAGTTCCATTGAGTCTCTACTGGTGGATGGATGCAATACTAATGACCCCTCTGTCATTAAAGAGACCATCAAAAGCTTCTACCAAAATTTGTACACAGAACCAGAGGAGTGAAGGCCTGAGCTACAATTACAAGGGATCACAACCATAAGTGTGGAGGAGCAGATAGAACTAGAGGGTCCTTTTGAGGAGGAAGAGATCTTAGGCTGCTTAAAGCTTTGTGCCATGGAGAAAGCACCTGGACCTGATGGTTTCCCCATGTCCTTTTACTTGTCTTTCTGGGAGATCCTAAAAGAGAATATTATGAAGGCTATACAAGAATTCCATGCTAGACAGATTACTGAAAAGAGCTTTAATGCTACTTTTGTAGCACTCATCCCCAAGAAAGCCAGTGCTGCTGAACTAAAAGACTTTAGACCAATAAGTCTGATTACTGGAGTTTACAAGGTGATAGCAAAACTACTGGCAGAAAGGCTGAAAAGAGTGATTGATAAGCTTGTCAACAAAAACCAAATGGCATTTATTAAAGGAAGACAAATAATGGATGCAGCTCTCATTGCAAGTGAGTGTGTTGACTCCAAATTGAAAGGAAACATTCCAGGGGTAATGTGCAAGCTGGACATTGAAAAAGCATACGATCATGTAAATTGGAGTTTCCTACTAAACACCTTGAGACAAATGGGTTTTGGAGAAAGATGGGTGGGATGGATAAAATTTTGCATAAGCACTGTGATCCTCTTTCACCCTTTTTATTTATCCTCGTAATGGAGGGATTTGATAGTTTGATAAGGATTGCTACTCAAAACAGGTGGATTAGAGGTTTCCAGATTAGTGGAAACAATGGTGATATTAAAGAGATTTGCCATCTACTTTATACAGATGACACCGTGATTTTCTGTGCGCCACAGGAGGAGCAATTTAGATTCATCAATCTAATTTTGTTGTTTTTTGAAGCTTGTATAGGTTTGAAAGTTAACTGGGGAAAGAGCAGTTTATATCCTATTGAGGATGTGACAAACATCCAAAGCCTAGCTGACATTTTGGGCTGCGGAGTGGGAAAATTGCCCACAACTTATTTGGGTATGCCTTTAGGTAATACACACAAAGATTTGAAGATATGGGGCAGCATAGTCGAGAAGACTGGAAAAAGACTAGCCAAATGGAAGGCTCAATACATTTCTTTTGGTGGTAGACACATTCTTATCAACTTTGTTCTAGATTCTATCCCAACATATGTTATATCTCTTTTCACTATACCGGCAAAAGTGGCTAAGAAATTGGACAAACTTAGGAGAGATTTCCTTTGGCATGGTTGCATAGAGAACAAAGGATACGATTTGGTCAAGTGGGCGACAGTTTTGCATAGAAAAGATAAAGGTGGCTTGGGCATCAGAGATTTGAGGAAGCATAACAACAGTCTTTTGATGAAATGGTTGTGGAGATACACTAAAGAGAGGCAAGCTTTGTGGAAAGATTTGATTAAACGTAAATATGGGGAGGATGGATTCTGGTGTAGTAACATAAGCACGGATGCTTATGGAGCGGGGGTTTGGAGAGCTATTAGAAACTTATGGCCCAAGTTAGAAGCAAATTTACATATCAAGGTTGGGGATGGAAGGAGAACTAGATTCTGGTGGGATGTATGATCAAACAAACCCCCCTAAAAGACCTCTTTCCTGATCTATTTATTTTGTGCACCAATTCTGAGGCAATGATCAGTGATTGCGACTTCTAAATGATTGGGAAATAGAGAGAGTAGCCAAACTGTTGGAGGAAATGGGGGATTTTGCAGGCACCAATACTGCCAATGATGTTGTTAGATGGTCACATAGCAAGGATGGGATCTTCACAGTTGGCAGGGCATATAAAAAGAAGTGCAACTCGCAAAGTAGCAGATACCGAAGCTCATCGAAAAATATCTGGAGGACTGCAGCACCAACAAAAGTTAAATGTTTTACTTGGTTGGTCATTAGAAAGGCATGCTTGACACATGAAGTCTTGAGGAAGAAAAGAAAGATCATACTTCCGTGGTGCTCTTTATGTGGGAAGACAAGGGAAACTAACAGTCACCTATTCTTACATTGTACTTTCACAGCACAAATATGGTCCATGTTTCTCAACTTTTCAGAAGTGAAATGGACTATGCTCGAACATACACCTGATTTACTTAGTTGTTGGATCAGGAGAGGAGGTAGCAAGAGACAGAAGACCTGGTGGAATTTGATTCCACATTGCATTTAGTCGACAGTGTGGAAGGAGAGGAATAGTATGAATTTTGAAGATATATCCAATTCCATTCACAAGGTTAAATGGAATTTGCATTGTATCTCTATATTTTTTGTATAAAGAGATAGGATTAGAGGATTCAGATCAACTTTTAGAATTCTTAGGATCCTTGTAAGTATTATGTTTTTTGTTCTTTTCTGATTTTCTAAAGGTCCCCAGCATATCCTTAATGCTGAAGAATACAATGTTTACCAATTCTCAAAAAAAAAATTAAACAAAGCTATAACAGCTCCTAAACACTATCCCAAATTGAATGAAAATCCGGGTAGCATGCCAACAGGTGATAAGGTGAAAAAGTAAAATGAAATTGTGCTAATACTCTATTATATTCAGGTAGTACAACTAAAGACAGGGTAGTAGATATAACAAAATACCTGCTGCAAACCCAGTGGCTGCAGAGGAGCTGAATCATCCTCTAGAACACTCCAAAATTCTTGTTCATCAGACAACCACATTACCACAGTCTCTGTCAGTCTGGCAAGCAAAACCTTCTGTATCTTCTCTCTTCCTAGAAGAACATCTCCTGCCACAGTTGCTAATTGCTGCAGCTTACCAAATAATGCCTACAGGTTTGAAGATTTATCACCTTTTAGTTACATGAAAGGGTTGGATAAAGGAATATTACACATTCAGTCACCCAATTCACAAAAAGGAAAACTTAATTAATCTTGGACCGTTTTTTGTGAATGGGGAAAAGAAGAGAACAAGCTAAGACAGGCAAAAGAATTAACTAGGGTGTGCTATTCATAGCACCAATAAGTAAGGATCGTTTTGGAAACTAGGACACAAGGATTACAGTACCTGAAATGGCAATGAAGGTAGCGGATCAGTGTCCCAAATTGTATCTTGTCCAACACCACTCAAATAAATCTGAGCATCTAATCGTGCATCACCATCTCTTGAGTATATGAAATTAACAACATATTGTCGACAGAAATTATCTCTGAGTTTGTCTAGTGAATGCTGAAGTTGACGCCTCCAGTCCTTGAGTTCTACGGTATTGTTTGCGGCAGGCATCATATTTTCAGACCCCGCCTCCTTGCTTTCATTAAGAACATTCCAAATTCTAGATACAACCATAGGCAATAGTTCCTCAGCAATGGTAAATGCAGTTCCCAATAGTGCAAGCTGCTGAGAGTCTGTTTCAGCTCTAAAAGGAACAGGTTCTTTCAGCTCAGTGAGATTATCATCCTCGGAAAGACCAGGTAGGGCTTTAATCAATGAATCCACATACTTGTCAAAAAGATGTGAAATTCTGGTCAATATGTTAGCTCCAAAGTGTAGAATGACTAACTGGGTGAGCTTCTCCACTATTTCCTGCAGAGGAGGCCAAAGTTGGATCAAACTGTTATTAAGCCATCATTACAAGAAACAGACATCTGATGCAGTGCTATTGTTCTTGTCTCTTTTTTTTTTCTACATGTTGCAGTTCATAGCAATCTCAAACATCTATGGATGCTCCTACTTGAGCAACGACAACTACTTGAGACATCTATTTAAGTGGCACCGCATTGAAGGTTGTCCTAAAATTGTAGCTAGCAGAATCCAGCAGAAAGAGAACAGTGCATTTATGTTAATATACACATGCAGACACACATATTCATATACTGCACTATTGTAAATGGTAGTTATGCCACCATGCTGAATATGCAGCAATAAGTGTGTTACATACAAGACAGCTTCTTTTTCTCCTTCTTCATTGGCAAAGCAGAAAAGGTCCTTTGACGGAGTGGCACTTTCATGTTTTTATACTATTTTCTGCTCAAGAAATATTTCTTTTCTTGGACCAAGGAGGCACACTTTAACCCCCAAGGTTCTTTCTATTTCTGCTAATGAATCTGGTAGTTGAATATACAAGAGTGTGTGCATGTGTGTGGAGGATGCACAGCAAGTGAGAAGAGAATAAAGTATCTAGATATAATCTTCCAGTCTCTCAACAGATTCAGTTGTGTCTAGAAAGGCCAACCATAGAGGTCTATCAAAAACAACATTATAGGTTACAAATTGGTTAGAGTTCTTGCCGAATTACCAATTTTCAAAAAAAAAAAAATGGTTAGAGTTCTTGCAAGAATACTTGCACACCTATAAGCCAAGTTATGTAAAAGAACTTGCATAACAACTATAACAAGGTGAGGGAGGTCTTAATCGAGGGGAATTTATTATAAAAAAAAAAAGGGGGGGATTTAAATCTGCACTAAGCACTTCATGAATCAAAGTCATTTGAAGTTTGAGGGATACAGTAATAACACTTGAGCAATCAGATAACCAAACATTAATAAATAAGGATTAAGACCTTACTTTGACTATATATATGAATCTCATTCCACTTTCAACAAGCAAAGTATCAGATGTAGTTGCAAATGTAGATAAAGGAGACGCAAACCGAGGTGACAATGGTTTCCCTTCATCACTTGAAGAAAAATCAAGAACTGCTTTCCTGGCTCGTATATAGTTCAACTCGAGGACTTCTTCCATATATGGGTGCAAAAGCACCAAGAGTAATTTTGACAGTTTAAGGCCCTGTTTCTCCAAGGCATTACAGTGGTTAAGACTGGCTTGAACACAAACACTTGCTGCATGTAAAGCAGGAGCTCCATCAGAAGGCGGTGCGTGTTCTTTAACCAACCGCACAAAGTATTCAATTTCCCTTTCTGCCCACTGGATAATTCTGTTGCTATAAACAGGATTGTCACCAAACATTGCACCAGATTCCTTAGTAGTCAAAGAAATGGTAGAGAATACAAGGTTAGACAATGTGGCTGAGTAAGTCTCGGGATAACAGGGACAAAGGGGAAGGAAAGCCTCAATACTTTTCCGAAGACGAGATCTGTACGAATTAACAAGTAGCTGATGTGCCAAAGAACCTTTTCCAAGCTTGAGCAAAGCAGACAAGGCTTTCTTAAGTTCAACAATGCCAATTGAAGGTCGTTCAGTGATCTCAACCAGCTGATTCTCGAGCATCTTTTTTCTTTTAGACAAAGCAGATTTAAAAGATGATGGTTCAGTAGATGAAGTGTCTCCTGAACTTTTCAGCTCAGGATGACTTCTTTCTTTAGCATCTATTGCCTCTATTACCTCCTCAATCTTGTGCTCAGCCAGAAGAACATCAATATTCTCCAAAAATAACATGTTTTCATCTTCCATGTCATTCATGAAAGTATCACCATAATCAGAGCTTTGAGAACTTTCATTAGCTTCTTGGACATCACCACTAGTTCGGCTCCATTCATCCAATTCTCTGCATACACCATTCATGAGATCTTGAACAAGAATACCCTGTGCGGATATATGCTTTCTAAGCTCATTGAGCTCGTGTTCTGTTTCCACAACTTCCTCAGACAATCTACAATGACAATAACAGATTAGAAGTTGACCTTTGCACATAGAGGGGTCACGTACCATTACATGAGTTCATTTAAGGTTGTGTGATAAGAGTGTATATAAGTATCCAATGTGTCTATGATTTGGCCAATAATCCAGTATACTTTAAAGAATCTGCACAAAGGACCCATATCCAAGTTGCACTCGTTTGGCATGGGTACATCAAGGCGAATGAAGGACACTTAACATAGATCAGGAGATTAAACTGAAGGTGATAGGTACAAAAAACTACATAAAGCAGCCTGATGCAAAAAGTAGGCAGTAATGACAAAAAGAACATCTGGATATGCAAAGTTCAAAAAGACTAGATGCAAGTAATCGGCCTAGCTAAATTTATGGAGATTATTAACACCATCTACATTTTTATCTAGAGATAGTAAGTTGAACAGTCAATAAACTTTCTTTCAATGTGTTTTTTCATCTCTCATGTTTTTGTCGATAAGGAAATATGTCTTGTAGCCTTCTCCAATAAAAAAAGCTCTCATATAATAATTAGGAATATAAGAAGAGCAATGTGATGATGATTATTCTCCTATTTCACAAAAAGATGCAAGAGCAAGTCGTCCCTTTATCACATGCTATCTCTGCTTTCAGTTCCTCTACCTGATTATGCACGTAAAGCGTTCAGTATTGATGTTAGGACTTCTGATCAAATAGATAATGGAACCATTATATTTTAATAAATCTGACTCCTATTCTGTTAAATTAACTCTTATTATCCTTCTTTGAATGTTTTTTTAAAAAATATAACAAACAAAAAGCAATCAGATAATATAGAAGGGTACCCAAAAAAGGAAGCATAAAACAGGGGACAAATTGCACTTTTCCAGATAAATATTAGATATCTTATAATGCTGTGCTTATAAACCAACTGTTTAAAGGATGTGTCTCTCCAAACCTTTCTACTTCTTACCATTTCCCCACAAACGAAGCCGCAACCCCCCTCCCACCACAACCATATTGATGGAAAGACACGTTGGGTTCCGTTTACAGTTCTGAGGAAGGATTCTCAGTATCAGAGACTAGAACATCAAGAGGCAACTCATAAAAAGTGGACACAGTTGGGTTGAATTTTGGTTCTTCTAGAGATAGGACATGTGTCCATTTGCTATCGACATGAACTCAACATCAGACTTTAGTATGAGTCCAAATACATAGACTACCAGATAGTTCTCATGGTCTCCTAGCTGTGAAGGGATGCCGCCTTCTGTACAAATTATATCACATCTCTTTGAGGTAGTAGAACCTGTATTTGTCAATGATACACATTTTCTCATTTAAGTTTTGCCATTGTGCCCTTAGAAATTTAAGTTTTTAACAGACTGGTAACAACAGTTTCCATAGAAAAAGCAGGAAAAATGTTTATGAAAATGTAGCATTGAACAAAATTCTCTTCCACTTTCTTTTGGTCTAGTAAAAGAGTTTCATCAGCCAATACCTCAAGAAGGCCAGGCACTTTGTTCGAGTATTACCACACAGGTTCTCCACTGCATCCTTCAAATCCAAAAGCTCAAAACAGATTTTCCTAATTCCCTGCACAACTCAGAACAATAAACTGGGGAACTCATAAGAAAGACAAAAACTGGCAAAATCAGCAAGCACTCCAAAAATAGTGGGAAAGATGAAGACTACTTTTATCTGTGATATATTGAAAAATTAACCAAAAAGAAACGGAACAAGCACTTAAAGAAATTGGGTATGCATTTTTGGGAAATAAAAAAAGGTAATAGTTTGGCACATAACAAGCACTTACAGATGTTTGTACTTCCAATTGTTTCCTATCTATTCATGGTATACAGAATTCGTAATATCGACATAACAGAAATCAAGTTCGATTATTGCAGCCAACATATCTCCACAAAAAGTTAAGGGATGTTATCAAAGATAAATTGGGAAGAACTCTTATTGAATTGGTTGAAGATAAATACAAGAGAAGCTCTAATACAGGAACCTTAGTCTACCTACAATAAAATAAGCAATTATTTTGTATGTCCAATAATATATTCTTTATGGATATGGTTAGTGTTAGCATCAGGACATGTTGTCAAGAAAATTCTGCCCACCAAGGCTGGAGTATATAGGCTCACACCAAGTATTGTAGTGGGATTCGGACATGAGATTTCTAGGTTGTTACTCCCATGACACAACCTCTAGGTCATCCCCTTATGAACAAAAAGGGGCATCCATTAGCTTTCTTCCTAAAATTTTTTATTTGGGAAAAAACTAATTTTACCTTGCACTGGTTAACAAAGCAGATTTTTAAAACTCCCTTGCCTTCTTTTCCAACTTCTCTTATTTGATCATAATTCCTCACGCCTACTCACCACATCGCCAACCATTCTCCCTATTTTAACCTTTACCCTAAGGCTGGTTGCAACATTCTGGTATGATCCACTACATTTGCTCATTTTAACTCTCAACTACATTCTGGTCAAGACCAAGAACAGACAGTATTCTGAATTCAAAGTCCTCATAAATATACTCCTTTCTAGATAACGTCCTCATAAATGTACTCAAATTGTCAAGATTCATGTCAAACTATATCAGTGAGATTACACTAAGTATTATCCACTAGGAAGATGATTTGAAGAAATTTGCTGAATCAACATTAATAAAATGAAAGAAGGCACTACTGGCACATTAATACATCAGTAAACTAGTACATAGATGTGGAAATTTTACTAGTCTAAAGAAAAAAAATCCCCTGTTATATGGAAGAGCATCTTCGATGCATAGCGAAGCTATACATAATTAACTAACATCCAAAAATGCTTAACAGCCCCATCACACATGATTAATTCAACTACTCTATGTAGCTCATAAATTCTATTATCCATCCACATATAGATGAAACGGATAGCTTCCCTACTTCCAATAATCAGATCCAAGAACAAGTCATGCAGAACAGAAAAAACAACAATTGTAGCAAGTTTTAAGCCCAGTTCTCCCTCAAAAATCACACACATCGTCACCAACAAAAATTCATGAACAAAGAAACTAGCTCTTGTTCCTGCATGATATGTGTTTCCTAGCATATAACCAAGTTTAAGGCAGACACACTTCAGGAAGACCTAAGCCAAATACTTTCACCAAAGCACTAACATTTTACTCCCAGCACTTAAAATAATAACTTAGGAAACCAGTTGCATTTGAACTCCCAAAATAAGGAACATCCACTTAACTATTCACAACATGGAAGAACTAAAGCTTAGTGTCTTCCGCATGTAAAACTAGGTTTGTTTCTTTTACTGTAAAAAGGGATACCTCAAGAAACCAAACTAAATAAAAATTCCCAAAAAAAAAAAAATCCCACCTAGAAAAACTCACAAATTTAGCTCAGAAAACAGATCAAACTTCAAGTAATGAACAAACACACTTCCACATTTCATCTAGTACCAAAAATTTTACTTCCAGCACTTGAAGCTAAAACCCAGCAAACGAAATTGAACTACAACTCCAAAAATAAAGAACATCCAGATGAAAAGTTCCAAACTTGATTCCAAAAATTGATCAAACCCCAACAACAAATAAGAGAAGCTGAATTTGCTATCACGCTATTTTCTGAGTTAATGAAACAAAATGTGGGTGAAAAGAACGTAGAGAAAATGCAAAAGATAGTACCTTTTCAGTCTTGGACTGGTAAATTGAGTCTATCTTGGACTGAGGAGTAACACTTTCAATACATGGGAAATCATCTTCTTCTTCACTGCTTTCCATCCTCATTTTGGCGTTTCCAACCAGTAGATTTTCCGCTTTTGCAGCTATGAAAATGGGAAAAATGAAGAGACACAGTTCAGTGGACTTCGCCTTGTAATTGGACAGTTCGAAAAAAAAAATAGCCTTTAAATTAAATGATTTATCCAATTTAATTAATCAAAATAAATTAATTTATGTGTTCACTTATTAAAAATTTGATTACTAAATAGAGATACAATGGTACTTACCTCATTTTATTTTAGGGAAAATTACGCGATTAAGCAAACATATATTAGTTAATTAGTTAACATAAATCTAGTTTGCACTAATTATAATTCAAAACTTACTTCTAGCTATAATTACACTCATCTCTCTCGCATCTCTCATCCCTTCCTCTCTCTCGCCTCTCTCTGGAATCTCACTCAACTCTCTCTTCTTTTTCAGTCATCTCTCTCGCCTCTCCCTGTCAATCTCTCTCTAGATTTTCTTCTCTCAATCTTTTTTTCACTTTATACAAACACAAATGTATAATTTGGTTTGTGTTTGTATAAAGCGAGAGAGTCTGGATATACAAATGCATATCTCTCCACCCTATACACTTATAATTATACAAATACAAAAGTTTCTCTGCCCAATTCTCTTTTGCCTTTCTCTCTCTCGCTTTATACAAACACAAATTATGCAAATACAAATGTATAGTTTGTGTTTGTATAAAGCGAGAGAGAGAGAGAGATTGGATATACAAATACAAATGGTTTAACTCAATTCAATTGTATACGAATTCAAAATGTATGCAGATATACAAATACAATCGTTGATAATTATACATAGTAGTTACATATATACAAATACAATTCACCTCTCTCCACTCTCTGCCTTTTTGCTCACCTCTCTCCTCCCTATAACATGTAGGTGTGAATCGTAATTAGCAAACTATAGTTATGAAGCATAATTAAACTATTTTTGAGTGGTTATATGCAAAGATTCTCCTTCTTTTTAAGGGACGTGAAATCTAGATTGGTAACATATAAATAGGAATGGATGGAGTAGTATAAAATAAACAAATCTCATATATTTGGAGCTAATTACATCTTATCTCAAAAGTTTCCCCAATTACAAAAATCTCTGGATTTTTCATTGCTCTCAAATACATTCTTTGTTGTGCGATACAATGCACATGATACATTACTTAACATGAGGGATGTATTCGAGAGCGGATATGAATGTATTCGAGAGGATATGGATATATTCGAGAGGGGATGGATGAATTCGAGAAGGGATAGGGATGTATGTGAAAAGGAATTTTTGTAATATTTTTTAACTGATAGGAAATTTCAGAGATTATGATATCTTAAATTGTGTATCTATGTTTTTTTTTCCTAACTTGTATTATCATTCATTTTCAAAAAAAAAAAAAGATTGACAAAGAAAATTAAAAAAGTCAAAATGTTCCTTGAGAATTCATGATAACGAACATAATTAATATAAATTTGAATAAAGAGAAAGAAAACAAAAGGGAAATATCATTGATTTCTATACGAAAAACTACTATTACTATTTGTGATTGGAAATGACTTTGGAGAGCAAGCTCAGATAAAAATTGTATAAAATATGTATATAATAGCATAAATTTTGTACAACAAACTAGAAAAGAACTTTAGTTCAAAACTAAAAAAAATAAAAATGGGTGTTTTTATAAAATATAAAAGTTTGTTGCAACAACAAAAAGTCATGTACAGTGTACACTTAGGTGCAATTTATTCTATTTATCCAATAAAGTTTTGGTAACGTAAACAGTAAAAAGAGAGAACTTTACATGAAGCGCAAGTTTGATCATAACAGCAACAACAACAAAGTCCAAGTACATTTCATTGATAATATCAAGTACAATATATGATAGTGTTTTAACTTTGTCAAGATTGACATACTTCTGAAGAAATACATACTAGATAAGAAAAACACTTCCAAAGATAAATAAGATTGTGGAACAATTGCAGATTACAAATGTTGGAGATAACTTAAAGAGGGGAAGAATATGAAACTTAAAATGTTATTATTCCCCAAGTCTTCAGAAACTTGAATCCTATTTAGTGTTTAGTTGAAGAATTAGCAATCACATTGAAGCGTCGAGGAAAGCATCAGAGACATCAAGTTCCACGTTCAGGTTTTTGGGTGAAGGCATTCCTGCAACCACTTCTTCTTCAATGCCACACTCGTTTGTTCCTCTTCTGATCTTGAAGTAGCCATCCTGCCATGAAGACAAATATACATTTGACAAGAACATCATAAGGATGTACGCACTGCTCAATTAGCACATCTTCAAGAAGTAGGAAAGATGAAATCACCCAACAATGCAAATGTACAAAAGTAATAGCAACGGATGTTGAACATTATGAATCAAGTGTGTAAAATCCTATTAAGAAAGGGTAAACCAATGGTTCAACAACTTTTAATATTTTTCGTAGAAGAAGGAACTATTTCTGCTCAAGTAAAATGTTGAAAGAAAAAGCGTTAGATCAAGACATACGTCACCCCAGCCTCTGTTCCATTGATTGGCAAGGAGCTGCAAAGCCAAAAAAGGATGATTGCATTTAGAAAGGACGAAATGATTTTGAAGATCTTAATGGCACAATTAGAAGATGTCAACAAACCCAATAGTCCTCTCCATCCTCAGAGGTTCCCCATCCAATGAGCTTAACAGCATGGCCTCCCATTTCCTCACCATTTATGTGTTTGTAAACTCCAGACTTGTAGTGAGCGAAATCCTGTGCTCGAGAAACAGTTTGTCATTCAGTACAGGGAGGTCACAGGTAAAAATAGGAGAAGATAACAGAAAGAGTAAAGAAACTAATCCAAGCGGCAAATTTCAATTTCACCAGAAAAGAGGATGCATTCACAAGGACACCATGCTGAGGGTAAATGCAAGAACAAAATAAGCGGTCTACTACTTAAGTATGCACCAATTGACAAACAGTACAATTATGCACAAATGGCTCAAATATTTCCAGACTGAGAAATTAGTGCGTCTAAACAATGACCTTTAGATGCATTTAAGCAGATCATTGGACTTTCTAACTGGTACTTCATTATTGTCATGGACATAATTATCCTGGAACATAAACCTCCACAGATCACTAATTGGCACAATATTTCCACAAACATAGTAGATGGTAACGCTAGAATTCAGAAGGGTAGAGTTGGTGATCAACAAGTATTTTGGACTCTATAGATCAGCTTACCAACAATTATTTGATAGTTAACCATCAAAAGAAAGTAATTCCAATTATATTTTGCTATTTAATTCAGCCAAGCATTATTATTGTCCTCACATATGATTTGTAAGAGAATCATATTTTAAAAATTAGAAGAGGGTATTTTGTAATATTTAACTAAAGTTTCTCAAAGTTCATTAGAGTTAGCGTGAAATAAGCCGTCCAAGGTTAACAATATCACGGGGTAGATAGAGAACTGCTGTTCGATTGTTGTGTCGGATTAAGGCATAGTTGTTATTGTTGTTGTTTATCAGGTTCATGCAACATTCAACTTCATATCATATACTATAAATTGTACCCAAAAATTCAGGATCAGAACTTTACTCTCTTCCTCAATCATTCTTACCTCGTAAACAGTAAAAGAAACCTCAACTGGTCCATTCTTGTAAACTTCTGTCATGATACTGTACGGATCGGAGTTGATCAGGTATGCATTGACGCCAAAATGCTTGGATTTATTCCAGAGTAGATTCTCTTTAACACACTTCCTCTTGCACTGTGGAGTGGGATATGAAGGTTCACATCCAGGGTGGGAACATCCCTTATTATCAAAGTAAGGGTCACACTGACAGGAAAAATTTTATTAGTTGAGCATAATGATCCACAATCTTTTTTCAGATCGGTATAAGAATCCCACAATATCTGACAGATGTGATCCCTCTGAAGTACAACAAGTGTATAACAAAACAGTATACCTCTTCAGTGACCACACCCTTGCGAACAAAGTACTTCCAAGCTTCTAATGGATATCCACCATCACAACCATCCCCACATAAATAGCCACAGCATGCTACGATATCATTTGCCGACAGAGAGATATTCTGCCTCACACATAAAAATTGAATCATTAGCAACCATAACTAGAGTAAACTTGGAAGTTTCTGCATGAAGGAATGAATTTACCAAGCCATAATGAATACAGAAACGATCAGACAACGACTCAGCAGCACCAAAAGCCCAACAAGAACCACAATGTCCCTGAAATACAAACGATCAGATTGTTAGAATACCAGGAAAGAGCAATTAGCAAATTCAGGAGGAAAAACAAATGAGTGAAATTAGAACCAAGACAAATCACCTGATCTGCGTCGCAAAACAGTACCGGTGCATGACATCAAAAGATGGAAAGCATTAGCACCACTCTATAGAACTACAGCACTAAACCAAGAACAAAAGAGAAGAAACTAACCAAGAATTCTCCCAATAGTGCTACACTGAGGCCAAGCCACTCGTGCATCAAACTCTTGGGGTAACTTCAAAAGTTCTGGATGAGTTAAAATAGGGATACCCTTCAAATCACCCTTTCTTGTGGGCTTAACTCCAAGAAGGCGCTTAAATTGGGAAACCTGTGAATGAAGGGTACATGCACTCATAAAAGGAGAGCTGAAGGATGTGGCATTGCACAAAGAAAGTGCACCTAAGTTTGTCCAAAACGAATATACAGCTTTATGGAAATCTCACTGTGAAATTCGAGAATTGAGGGTTCAGTGCAGCTCTCCATCCAGCTTTTTCATTTTCATTAACCTGTTTAACGATTGAGTCCTGTACGACCATTCAAAAAGAATCTGTGACCTTTAGTTTGATCAGAGTACAATGACAGTAATATCTTCTCTATGATGAAGGAAATCATACCTGAAGGATTGCAGATTCCGCTTTAGCTTGGGATATTGGATTTTCTGCAACAACCTGCTTGCCGTTCAAAAAAGAAATTATGTATTCAACAATGGACTACAGGAAGATTAAATAACTTCGGGTATAGGCTTCAGCATATGGTACTTCAACCAACCAAGACTTAGCTTTCGCAAAATTGGACCTAAAACATACACAATTCAGACTGTCAACTTCTAAATGCTCTTAAATTGAATCCCTAACATCCTAGCCGCTGTAATGTCGAAAGCAACATTGAGAATATGAAAGAGATTAAGAACTCGACCATGTAATTTTGACTCAAGCAGCAATGCTTCTCCTCCACCATTTCCCCTTTTCTATTTCTTAGCAAAATGGGGGAAGTCTGGAGGTGAAGTCTTCAATTTCCCACTTACAAATTCAACATAGCAGCAAAATGCTGTTTCGCATTTCTAGTTTTCTTTAATTTCCAGTCATAACATGCCATGAATTTTCTCATTCATTTGACCCATATACTTTTTTCTTTCTTCTACTCGTGAAACACACACAACCATTGTTGCAAAATCTACACTTGTACTGCAAGTGTATATTGTTTTGCATGCATTTAGCTGCAAGAGAACTAGGACTGGAAAGAAAACTATATTTACTTCGACCTAAGTTGATAAATTGATTTGGTACATAATATTAAAAAGTTAGTTGTAAATATAAAAACAAATGTTCTCATTTTCTGCGTTTGGCAATAGACAATAGATGCAACTATATGTGCCAAGTCTGAATGTTTATGCCTGTCCCTTACCACTCACAAACTATTCATCAGCATCCAAATATAAATAAGTTAGAGCAAGATAGCATCAAGTTCAGGCTCTGGTACCATTTGACAATTCCCACTCAACATTTTATAATCAAGGAACTTTAAAGTGTGAATATGAACCAGCACAGAATAAACAGTGGCCTTGCAGAAGCTCATGGCAAACTAGGATTTGTCTCCGCATGGTTTAATTAGACAATTACTTTCTTAGGAGTTAGGACCTGGGCAATTGATTCAAATTGGACAATTACTTGCTACGAAACATCTTTCTACCTTTATGTAATCTTAGAAATATCTACTGTGGTAGATTATCATCTATTGGCGCTTCACTCATATACACCTTTAAAGTTTATGGTAGGTGAAAAACCATATACACAAAATATCATTACACCATCCATCCACCTCCTCCTTTCCACACTGTCAACCCAACATACTTCCATTTTTTTTGGTACATAATATACTTCAACTACATGTATGTATGTATATATATATATATATATATTCCAGGCAACATCTACACACACAAGACTATCCCACCCCACCCCCAACCCAAAAAGGGAAAACCAACAAACAACAGACCCCAAGCAATCAAGAATTGCAGGCAATATAAACAGAACCTTCAAGAAACATTAAAAAGATTTCATTTTTTAGGGGTATATTAGTTAATTAACTAATTATCATCATGATTACCAAGATTAAGCTCAACCCAAAAGCTAAAAATGAAAAGGACATGGGGTTTCGGTCTGATACAATAACTTAATCCATCCATTCATCTAAAAGCTACATAAAGCAAACCAATCATCCAAAAACACAACAAAAAAAACCATAAAGAATCAAGAATCAAACCTGCAAAACAAGGGTAGAGACAGCAACCAAAAGCAAAAAAATGGTTATGTGCTTCATATTTTTGGGCTTTCCTTTGGGGTTCTGCAATGGTGGTTTAAAAATGAAGGAACTCCAGAAAATATATATTTATATTTATAGATACAGGAAAAAGATGAATGAATTATTGGCCCTCTTTCTTGACGTATTAAAAATAAGATTATATTATTGCTCCCTTCTAAGATATTTTGAATTAAATAATTGGATTAATTAATGTTCAGTTCCCTAGGTCTGGAAAATGTTTAGTTGAGGAACACGTGTAATTTTTTTATTGGATATAAGAGTGTACTAATTTTGTCATTTTAAAGGTAAGGCCTAATCCACACCACTCAAACTTATCAGAATATTTCACTTAAACACTTTAATTAAAATTTGTACCTATTGAACATTTTATTTGTTTAAAAATTATTTCTATTAAACACAAAATGCTGACATGACTAAAAAAAGTGTGTTGCACCCTCCTTAAGGGCGATAAACAATTAATTTTTTTACTTTTTATTTATATTCCAACTTATACTGCTAATATTTTTTAAAATTAATTAACAAAAAGAAATGTAAAAAGAAGAAGAAAAGTCGTCTTCTTCCCCCACCACCTCTTTTCATAATCTCCTTCACCCACACCCCTTCCACCTCTCTCATTCTTTCTCTCACTCTCTCCAACTCTTTTTGGTTTTTTCCATCTTTCATTGTTTAGTTATTACATAGACCTAAGTTTCATATTTTCCGGCATAACTCCATTTTTTCAATGAAGATAACAATTTTTTTTCGGCAAAAGTTAATTATTTTTCATATAATTGTAATAAATGATTAGTAATGGAAAGTAAATGAATGGAATGAGTGAAAACTTTTGATGCTATTCGGTTGAAAGGGGAATTAATTTTTAGCTTGGGTGCGCAACCATGTCATACTACTTGAGGCGAAGAGGCAAGGCTTACTCATTGTGATCACGATACCGCCGGGGAACATGATAGTACATGATTTGACGAAGAGGACTGGTGGTGTGGGTGTGTAGGTGGCTTTTTTTAGAAAAATTGTTTTTAATTTTTTAGTTAGTTTTTTTAAAAAAATAATTAAAATAGACTAAAATAGTTATTTTTTAAAATACATTTTTAGATTTAAATTACACATGTCATCATTTAATTCATCAATTTGTCATGTCACTGTGATGTCACAGCAAGTGTATTACACACATCTCATATTTTGGGCTGATTGTCAAAACAATGTCAAATAGGTATCAATTTTAAAGGGTATAGGTGTTCAATNAACTCCATTTTTTCAATGAAGATAACAATTTTTTTTCGGCAAAAGTTAATTATTTTTCATATAATTGTAATAAATGATTAGTAATGGAAAGAAAATGAATGGAATGAGTGAAAACTTTTGATGCTATTCGGTTGAAAGGGGAATTAATTTTTAGCTTGGGTGCGCAACCATGTCATACTACTTGGGGCGAAGAGGCAAGGCTTACTCATTGTGATCACGATACCGCTGGGGAACATGATAGTACATGATTTGACGAAGAGGACTGATGGCGTGGGTGTGTAGGTGGCTTTTTTTAGAAAAATCGTTTTTTATTTTTTAGTTAGTTTTTTTAAAAAAATAATTAAAATAGACTAAAATAGTTATTTTTTAAAATACATTTTTAGATTTAAATTACACATGTCATCATCTAATTCATCAATTTGTCATGTCACTGTGATGTCACAACAAGTGTATTACACACATCTCATATTTTGGGCTGATTGTCAAAACAATGTCAAAATAGGTATCAATTTTAAAGGGTATAGGTGTTCAATAGATACAAGCTTTAGTTGAAGTGTTTAAATGAATTATGCGAATAATTTTAAGGGGTCGTGGATAACTTAAGCCTAAAGATAAATTAACGATTGAGATCTCTTATCATCTGTTTGTAAAAAAAATATTAAAATAAAAATCCTTCAAGTTATTTTTAATTTGAAATGAACTATCCACTTGTTTGTTTACCATTATTTGGAAGAACGGGACGTAATTTCAATTCTTGTTTTTTTATGAAATAAATAAATATGAAAGATAACGTAATGGGTCTTATGGATATATACGTATATCTTTCCAACTTGAATAGAAAACTATAATATTATTAAAAGAATTTAGTAATAATATGTTGGAAAGGTACTAGATTAGTTTAGTTTACATGAGAAATAAAAGTTCTTACTAATACAATATTTAGATTTTAATATAATAACTTAATATATATTATATACTTATATATATTCATGAGTTAATATCTTAAAATGTCACTCAACTTTAGAATTTTATCTAGCAAAGTCACTAATCTTTATTTTGTATCAATAAAATCACTCAATTTAGATCTTTATATCAATAAAATCACTCAATTAATTCCTTATTAAAAATAATTTACACCACAAATAAATTAATTTTTTATATTATGTTCATGATTAAACTACTAAATACATGACTCAAAGTTACATAATTATATTCATATGTTATAATCTTAATAAACATCTTATTTTTTCTATTTATACGAGTGACTTTAGGCCAAAGTTTTAATAGAAAATTATGTAACTTAAAGTGGCGTGTGGACAACTAGTATGGTATTGGATTTGATGGGATGGCATGGCCACTGTTTTCAACACCTAGCTAAGTCCCCAAACTTATTTATTACTTCATCCGTTTTAACTTATTTGTCTTATTATTTTTTAATTCATTTTGAAATGAATAACTTTTTAAGATTGCACAATAACACTCTGACAAGAAAAGGGGTGTGTTAACGCATAAGTCGTAACTGCTACTTTTTCTTTCTTGCTCCTTATTTCAAACTCAAGAAAAATCCTAATAAATACGAGAAAAAAGCACTCAAGCGCGCCCAATCATCTCTTCCCTTATAAAAGAAAAAAGGGCCCTCGGCCAATCGTCAATCGACAGCAACTCCGTCCTAGCGAAGTAAAGTCTCTGTCCCTATCGCTTGATTGAGTGTCTCTTCCCTACTTTTGACAGAAGAATAAGAGCACAAGTTATCCCTAGTAGTATACTACAATATCTCTATATCAGGGGGCTTGGGCTCAAATCTTACTCAACAAACACCTTTCTTAGTAAAGTTGTAGTAACTCTTTAATGCTAACTTACCATGTGACATGCTTATGATCACAATATTAAAAAATATTTTGTCACATTACATGTCTTTAATTTAAGACCACAATATTTTAAAAAAAAATTATTTTCTTAAACTCCGTGTCAAACTGAAACTAATTAAATAGCAATTTACATTGAGGCATCAAGGAAAGCATCATCAAGTTCTACATTCAAATTTCTTGCTGAAGGCAATCCTGCAACCACACTATGTTCAATGCCACACTCATTTATTCCTTTCTGATCTTGAAGTATCCATCATGTCATCACGGAGAGAAAGAGCTTTAGCTTACATGCATCGACTAGGTATGATTTGTAGTAAACAATAAAAAGTTTGAGATAATTATTTTTAGAAATTATGATAAATTATTTGAGATGAATGGAGTAATATATAATCATCGAGGAAATTATCTCAAAACAAAATTATAGTACTCTTTTGCTTATTCATTCTCGACTCACTTACACATCTTTTAAAGAATAATAAATAAAATGGTAATTTTATTAAGATTATCTTTTAATCATGATAAATTCAATATTTTTAAAATGCATTGAGAAAGTGACAAATTTTCTCCTGATTTTTCAAATTGATTAAGTAAAAATGACAGTTATTTTTAGTATAGTAAACAAATGAAAGTATAAGAAGAATAAATTTATAATTTGTCAACTATATTTATTCAATAAATATATAAGCGAATAAACTGACCATCATGAAAAAAAGAAAAATGTTATCTTTTTCCACTCAGAAAGGGAGTCTGTAATTAAAATAAATAAACAGACACTAATTAAGGTCTTGAAAAGCTACCTTTGGAGTTTTTTGTATGGTTTTTATGAATATTAGATAAAAATGCATTCGCCAATGCGTTTAAGGTACATTTTAACAATTTAAAGGGATTTTTTTTTTACTTTTTTCTCATATTATCCTTAGTATAAATAACTACATATAAAATAGTAGTAGTTAAATTAAGAGTTCCAAAGTATATAAGTAAAGTTAATTTAGTAAAATACAATTCTAATTAAAATTTTCTTAAGGAGTGTGTCTGGTCAATAGGGATCAAGTAAATATCAAATGAAAAGAGTACATTCAACTTTTATCCGAGTCATATTTAAACAAGTTGTGCATAACTCTATCGATTTTGGTGTTGAGCTATGTTTTTTTAATTTTTGTTTAAAAAGCTCTTAGGTGGATGCCCCAATTAAATTTAGGTTCACACGACCTCAAAGTGAATTTTGAACTCTCTTAACTACTTATCCAACCTCTAGTCTTGTGTCCACGACATTCAAAATCTATCTATCTATATATATATATATATATATATATACA
>NC_064293.1:29290389-29364792 GCF_019186545.1 Solanum stenotomum | reverse complement strand
AAAAAAAATTCTCCCCCACTCCCACCTAACCACCCCATCCCATCTAACCTATTGCCCTTTCTCCTTCGTCTTCTTCTCTGTCACTCCGCCATCGCCATTCACCATCGATTTCTCCCGCGATAACCAAAAAAAAAATATCTCCCCCACCCCTTCCTGAATACACCCACCAAATCCTTTCCTCTTTTTTTTTTTCTTCCCGTGTTACTCAAAATAAGAATAATCGACATCGATAAATTATTTCGAAATTGAAAACGAAGAGAAATCAGAATTATAGCAAAAAAATTTATAACATTTTTAATAAGTTTAATGAATGGTGATGGTTGCTCGATCGGAGTTATTGAAAATAAAGATGCACAAATGTTGATCGACTTTTTAACTCCAATGGTCAATTTTTTTTCTTCTTCTTGCAAATTCAACAGGCAGTTTGTTTGCAAATTTAGCAGGCAGTTTGTTTACCAAAAATGAAGAAAAAAAATGCCAAAACAAAAGACGAGAGAAATTTGAAGTCTTGAAAATGATGGGTTGAAGAAGAAGAAGACTTGTACATGGGTGTGAGGTTGGTTTTTTTTTTTTTTTTATGAATTAAAAGATTAATGTTTAATTAAATTGATTTTTCATTTATTTAGTCAATGCATGCAAGTGTCAAGAAAGTAGGTACAAATTTACTTTAAAAAAATGTATTCACACGCTCATCAGTGAGATACACTTATTTTGTCACATCAGCGTTTTGTGTTTAATAGGTACATGTCTTGAACAATTTAGGTATTCAATAGGTACAAGTCTTAGTTCAGGTGTCCAAGTGAATTATGCGGACAACTTTAAGGGGTCGTGGATGACTTAAGCCGATAGAACTTTAACTTACATGCATCGACTACGTATGATTTGTAGTAAATAATAAATAGTTTGAGATAATTATGTTTAGAAATTATGACAAATTATTGGAGATGGATGGAGTAATATATAATTCTCGAGGAAATTATCTAAAAACAAAATTATAGTACTCTCTCTATACATATTTACTTATTCATTCTCGACTCACTTGACGCATCTTGTAAAGAATAATAAATAGAATAATAATTTTATTAATATTATCTTTTAATCATGATAAATTCAATGTTTTTAAAATGCATTGAGAAAGTGACAAATTTTCTCATGATTTTTCAAATTGATCAAGTAAAAATGACAGTTATTTTTAGTATAGTAAACAAATGAAAGTATAAGAAGAATAAATTTATAATTTGTCAACTATATTTATTGAATAAATATATAAACGAATAAACTGACAATCATGAAAAGAAAAATGTTGTCATCTTTTTCCACTCAAAAAGGGAGTCTAATTAAAATTAATAAACAGACACTAATTAAGGTCTTGAAAAGCTACCTTTGGAGGTTTTTTCGATGGTTTTTATGAATATTAGATAAAAATGCATTCGCAAATGCGTTTAAGGTACATTTTAACAATTTAAAGAGATTTTTTTTTACTTTTTTCTCATATTATCTTTGGTATAAATAACTACATATAAAATAGTAGTAGTTAAATTTAGAGTTCCAAAGTATATTAGTAAAGTTAGTTTAGTAAAACACAATTCTAATTAAAATTTTCTTAAGAGGTGTGTCCGGTCAATAGGGATCAAGTAATACAAAATGAAAAGAGTATATTCAACTTTCATCCGAGTCGTATTTAAATGAGTTGTGCATAACTCTATCGATTTTGGTGTTGAGCTGTGTTTTTTTAATTTTTATTTAAAAAGCTCTTAGGTGTATGCCCCAATTAAATTTAGGTTCACACGACCTCAAAGTGAATTTTGAACTCTCTTAACTACTTATCCAATCTCTAGTCTTGTGTCCACAACATTCAAAATCTATATATATACATAAACACTTTAAAAATAATTACCCTACATATACTGTGTAATTTTTGTTGAGGGGGTTCAGGCGAACACTATGGCAACCCCTAGATCCACCCCAATTCAAGATCACAAAATTTAAAAGTCTTCTTTATTTTCTTGAACTCCATGTCAAATAGGAATTAATTGAAACTGAGGGAGTAAGTGCAACAAACAAAAGTATTCTTTAAGTCATAAAATTGAAAAGTGAAAAGTGACTATTAGAACAAGTATTAATTATGAATCATACAGATTAAATCAACAAGATAAATATGCAATTCATAAGGTTTTTCCTTGTCCCCAGTATCATATTGCTAGAATTATTATGTTATGTACTTGTTGAAGAAATATCAATTTTACATTGAGGCATTAAGGACAGCATCACCAAGTTCCACATTCAAATTTCTTGCTGAAGGCAATCCTGCAACCACACTATGTTCAATGCCACACTCATTTGTTCCTCTCCTGATCTTGAAGTATCCATCCTATCATCATGGAGAGATAGAGTTTAACTTATGTGCACTGACAATGTACGATTTGTAATAAATAACTTGCTTTAACCGGTGGATATACTATTTACGTTGTCAGTATATATAAGTTAAAAGGTGTATAGATATGTGTGTGTTAGTGCATGTTCAACAAGAAGTGGTGAGAGCATAAGGAGAAAATCAAGGATATAACATACTTCACCCCAGCCTCTATTCCAAGAATTAACAATGAGCTGCAAGAAGATATAAAGAAGGTGATTAAATTTTTGACAAAATGGTGTATGATTTTCGATAGAAAATAGAAGACGATAACTTGAACACATCAACGTACCCAATAGTCCTCTCCTTGCTCACTAGTTCCCCATCCGATAAGCTTAACAGCGTGGCCTCCCATGTTTCCCCCTGTAACATGCTTGTAAACTCCTGATTTGTAGTGAGCAAAATCCTGTGATTGACGAAAAGTTTTAAGTTATTCAGTACCGGGAAGTGCTGCTAGTAAAAAGAGACAACAAAGGTTATATAAGCTTAGACAATGTGTTATTTGATAACTGTATGATATAATCCTTCTCCTTGTTACCTCGTAGACAGTAAAAGAGACCTCAACTGGTCCATTTTTGTAAACTTCCGCCATGATACTCTGGGGATTATGGCTGACCCTGTAAGCATTGACACCGTAGTGCTTTGATTTCCTCCACAACACGTTCCCCTTGACACACTTCCTATGACATTTTGGAGTAGGGTATAGCGGTTCGCAACCAGGGTGGGAACATCCAGTAGTGTCGAAGTAAGGATCACACTGCCAGCATATGCTCAATTTGTTAGTGATTGATCGTAAAGAGCCATACTACTCTAGATGGTTTTACAGAAAGCTGTAATTTCACTGAGGTGCCAACAAGTCACCATTTACCTCTTCTGTGACCACTCCCCTACGTTTAAAGTATCGCCATGCTGCTATAGGATATCCACCATCACAACCACTCCCGCATAAAAAGCCACAGCACGCTAACAGATCATTTACAGACAGAGAGATACTCTGCATTACACATTAAAAGTTAAACATCAGTGACTGTAACTGCAGTCAAACTAAACAAGTTTGTGTGCTAAGATGAGGTGGTGGTTACGTGCTTGGCTCATAGTCATGACATAGAATTAGGCTCACACATGAGAGGGCGTGTTGAATTAGGCACGTGAAATGTATCATTTCTAACAGTTTAAATTAGGTAGTCACATAGTTCAACAGAACTTACCAAATTATAATGGATACAGAAACGATCAGACAGCGACTCAACAGCACCAAAAGCCCAACAAGAACCGCAATGTCCCTGAAATATATAGGATTAGACCACTAGAGAGAACCTGCAATGTGCCATTTAGCACATTTAATAGAAAGAAACTAGACCAGTAGCAGAAAATCACCTGATCTGTGATGCAAATTTGTCCCGGTGATTGATGTGCAAAGATGAAAAACATTAGAATCTCCATTATAGAATTATAGCTAGAAAGGACGGAGCAAGGAAGTGAAATAACTGACCTAGAATTTTTCCAATTGTGCTGCATTGAGGCCAAGCCTTTCGTGCATCAAACTCTTTTGGCAACTCCTTAAGTTTTGGATGAGTTAGAACAGGAATTCCCTCCAAATCACCTTCTCTTGCAGGCTTAACTCCAAGAAGGCGCTTAAATTGGGAAACCTGTGACAACCAAGTATCGACATAATTATAAATGCATGTTTTCGGTGTATAGCTGCAAAATCGAATGGGGAAGTATGAAACATCCCACTAAAAGAAAATGCAACTGTCACTGGTTAACAACATGTCATATGTTCAAGGTTACTGATCCCACTTTTTACAGGAAATTAGGGGTAGTTATCTTACTTTTACACTGTTAGCGTTTAGAAGTTTTAGTATTTAGCTATATGATGGTCTCACCGTGAAATTCGATAATTGAGGGTTGAATGCAGCTTTCCATCCAGCTTCGGCATTCTCATTGACTTGTTTGACGATCGAGTCCTACATTATCATCCAAAAATTAAGGTGTCTCAATTTTAAATTCAATCTGAGCACAATGACAATAACATCTTCTTGAATCATGAACAAAAGAGCATACTTGAAGGATTGCAGATTCAAGTTTAGCTTCAGATATTGGCTTCTCTGCAGCAACCTGCTTTCAAAGAAGACAGCATTACAATACTCTTAGCCTGAATATTTCTTTTTGACAAAAATATGTAGCTAATACATCATACAACTAAAACACTACAACATGGGGAAATTATGACGAAATATAGAGCAAGCAGAAGTTGTAACTAGTCAACTATTTCTTCTCTTCTACTTCCTCTCATGTAGACTCATGTATATATAGAAGACATAATATATAAACAGACACTGAAACACGGCCTCAGCTGACAAGTGAACACTCCAATTTGAAAGTGCATATTAGACAACTCAACTTGGTCTCAATTGGCAACAAAACAGTCCAACTCGTACCCATTGCGTCTCATGGACATCTGACATGATACATGAGTTTTGGAGGTGTCCAGGTGATCATTTTGTAAGTTGGAGTTTTCAACTAACGCATTGGAGACGAGTTGAGGTGTCCAGATGTACATACTCAAGGTTATAGGGCTTACTTGCCGGGACCAAGTTTGAGTGTATGTTTATGTATAAAGACTTATATAGAAACATGTAAGTTAACTAGTACATAAGAATTTCTCATCAAACCATATGCTGAAGCAGCAAAAACATGTCTTTACTTTCTTTTATTTTCCATTCTGTAATCAGAAAATCATAAAAATTCATTTATGTTCATCATTTCAAGTCAAAGTTGAACTAAAGCATATGAAGTCCAAAATACTCAACAATCTATGATCTTTCTCAAGAAATAGCAAAAGGCTACTCCATGTAATCATCAAAAACTAACAATCTAGACCATCTAAACCATAGCGCCGAGGGTCTATTGGAAACAGTCTTTCTATCTTACAAATGACACAAAGGTCGAAGTAAGCTCTGCTTACATCCTATCTTATCCTACTCTCCCCGGACTCTACTCGTGGAATCACACTAGTATGTTGTTGTTTATGAAAAATTCATTCAATCTAGTTCAAATGATTTATCTAAAAATCCAATAAACTCAAACTTCTAGCTACGTCTCTGATCTAAACAAGACCATCAATTTAATAAGCAAGAACAATCCAAAAAAGATCATAAAAGATAGTACTATAGACATGTTCATTAAAATTGCAGAAACAAACCTGTAAGATCAGGATAAAGAAAGCACCCAAAAGCAAAGGAGTTATTAAAGACTTCAAAGTCAAGGCCATCTTTTTTTTTTCTTTAAAGCTTTCCAATTGTGTTGTGGAAATGGAGGAATCTCAAAGGTATTTATAAAATAAAGAGGA
Organism: Solanum stenotomum; assembly: GCF_019186545.1. Lineage (NCBI taxonomy): Eukaryota > Viridiplantae > Streptophyta > Magnoliopsida > Solanales > Solanaceae > Solanum > Solanum stenotomum. The sequence goes on along the minus strand of NC_064293.1, from coordinate 29,359,027 downwards.
AAAAAAAGAAAAAGAGAATAACAACCAATTTTATTGGCCCATTCTCTGACAATATATAAAAAAAACGACTTTATCAAACAAGAAGATGATGTCTACTTGTGGTTGGTTTTATAAGATATTTTTTTGGATTAAAGAATTTTGAGTGTTTTACCTTTCCCAAAAGTCTAGTTCAACTTGGTATGTTAGGTATTCCAGTTGGACTATTTCACAAGCAATACTGCCCCACCCTATGGGGATAAGAAATAGGTTATTCATGTGAATACGATGTTTGGTTGATAATTTAGAAATTCGTTATAAATTGTATAATGCACGATATAAAATGAAATAACTCAAACATAAATAACTAATTTTTGCCTAATGAATACCCGTGTATACATAAATTCTTTCATAACTAATCTCTATATTATTAATACCTGCATAATTTTAACTAGCTACCAAATAACTCTAAAAAAATTCTTTATATAATAAAAATCTTATAAGTTAAAATATATTATTTTTTTTATAGAAATTTTGAAGTCTCCATGCCAGATTGCTTGAGGAAACAGACTTTACATGTGCAACCACAGTCGATATTCATATTTAATTTAATTGCAGTAACAAGCTGGATAAACAATTTGAGAAAGTAAATGAAACGTAAAAATTAATTTGAAAATTGGAGTGATATTGTATTATTGAAGTATAATTAAATTATTCCAAATCAATCAATATCGTGAAATTGTAAGGGATAACACTGGTTTTGGACCAATATGTAATTGTGATGTGACAGAATCATAATAGAATTTGATTAAGTCACGTTTCATCCAAAGTCAGAGATATTACAAAGTAAAATTCAAACTAATTTTTTGTTTAGATTTTCTTTTTGTTTAGTCAGGTGTACAATTTTCCTTCACAAAGTGTGTAAAAAAAAACTACTTCTATCGTGTTAAATTAATTGTCATATTTCATTAAATTTCTATCAATAATTTAAAATGTTATTTTTCTATCAAATTATCACCCTTACTTTTCATCTCTTTTCCCACCAGTAATGTTTTTTTTTTCTTTTCCTCTTTCTTTTGATTGATTGAGAAAGATCTAAATAAATATCATATCTTTCGAAAATTATACGTAATTTTGTTTTCTCAAACGCATCTTATATTGTTGTTTATTTTCTATATAATAAATAATGATAGTGAGCAGAAATAACTCTTTTAAGTTTATAGACGGTGAGCACCTTTTGTCTAATTTAACTGTAGATTTTATAAAGAGCTAAATCTTTTTGTAGGAAAACTTATTTATAGAGGTGTTGCATCGGATGTTCCCCTTTCTTTAAAAAGAAAAATTAGGGCTAGGAAGGAAAAATAAGGGGGTGATTATAAGGTAGAGAATCGTACACTCATCAATAAGATAAATTTATGTAACTAAGCAACTGAGATACTAAAATTCTCCTTATTAAATGTTACTCAATAAAGGAACAATTATGTTTTTTGAATTTCTCACAAGATAGACAAATATCCACATTATTAAGGCCCGACTTAATCTAGATTCAAGTAATTTATAGTGGAAACTTTGAATTGTACATCTAATTAAATCCACAAGATGAAAATGCAATTTAGGTGTCATTTGGTAAAATACATTAGAAAAAATAATGCATGCATTCACAATGTGTATTATTAATATCATGTTTCATAGTACATTTTTTCACCCTATGTATAACTAATTCAATACTTTATTTGTCTCTCAAAACTTTTTCCATGTCCTTTCTACCATGTTTGTGGATGGTATTTTTGTACACAAATAATTTATTTTAGAAAGTATACAATACATGTTATTTTAAATGCACCAAAAATAATCTTATCAAAACCAATACAATCATAACTAATACTATCATTATTAATGTAAACATTACTAATACATCACATGCAACATTATTCTTATACACACTATCAAAGGACTTCATAAATTGCATAGACTTTGGTAGTAGTATTATTTAGTGTCCTGTTGATGACGTAGCATTTTACATTGATACATTAAGGAAATCATCATCAAGTTCCACATTTAGATTTCTTGCTGAAGGCAATCCTGCAACTACATTAGATTCAATGTCACACTCATTTGTTCCTCTTCTGATCTTGAAGTACCCATCCTGGCATACACACACAAACACACTAAGGCAAAAAGCTTATAGAAATATAATACTACTAACTTTTTCGCTCATGTAAATTGGGAGTTGATTTCTCATATAGTCACTCAACGAGCCGCTATTATCTCAAGAAGTCGCTTTCATATAAGATAATAAGTATTAGTTGAGTGACCATCTGAGAAATCAACCATATAAATTCAATAAGGACATACATCACCCCAGCCTTTGTTCCAAGAATTCACAAGAAGCTGCAGAAAAAAAGAAGAAGCTGATGATTAACTATTGATAAGTTAACATAATCTTAAGTAGGTACTAATAGTTACAACATACCCAATAGTCATCTCCTTCCTCACTAGTTCCCCATCCGATGAGCTTAACAGCATGGCCTCCGATATACTCCCCTGTTACGTGCTTGTAAACTCCTGACTTGTAGTGAGCAAAATCCTGTGATCGACGAAAAACTTCAACAAATTAATCCTTATTCTAGGAAAGGAAAATATTAACCCTTACATAACCAAGTAACTTATGCTACTGCTCTGTGCTAAGCAATCTACATTGTACCTAAAAGTATTTCGCCAGTAAATACCACACAATGTTCACAGAATATACAAATACTTATCATTCATTCTTACCTCATAAACATTTAAAGCAACCTCAACTGGTCCATTCTTGTAAACTTCTGTCATGATACTGTATGGATCGGAGCTGATCATGTATGCATTCACACCGAAATGCTTGGACTTACTCCAGAGTAGATTCTCCTTAACACACTTCCTGTTGCACTGTGGGGTGGGATATATAGGTTCACAACCAGGGTGGGAACATCCAATATTATCGAAGTAAGGGTCACACTGCAAGAACAAGTTTTACTAACTTATGAGTCGTTGAGCATATCCCTCTGAGGTGACTAAGTCGAAAAGAATATTATTTACCTTTTCTGAGACCACACCCTTGCGGATAAAGTACTGCCATGCTCTTATGGGAGATCCACCATCACAGCCATTCCCACAAGAAAAGCCACAGCATGCTATTACATCATTTACGGATAGAGATATATTCTACATCACACATCAAAAGCAAATCATCAAAGATCATCGTTGTAATGAAACCTTGCAAGTGTTTCTTTGATTAACATGAATTTACCAAGCCATAATGAATACAGAAACGGTCAGAAAGTGATTCAACAGCGCCAAAAGCCCAACAAGAACCGCAATGTCCCTGGAATATAAAGGATAAGACCACTATAGAATCTGGAAAGGGCATTTAGCATTTTCAAGAGTGAGACTAAATAGGTAAGCAAGAGCAGTCACCTGATCTGCAATGTAAGGTACAGAAAACATCAGCATTGTACTAATCAGAATATAGCATAGAAGGACCAAACAATAAGATGAAGAAACTGACCAAGAATTTTTCCAATTGTGCTACATTGAGGCCAAGCTGTTCGTGCATCGAACTCTTTTGGTAAATTTTTAAGTTTTGGATGAGTTAAAATAGGGATGCTCTTAAGATCACCCTCTCTTGGGGGCTTAACTCCGAGCAGGCGCTTAAATTGAGAAACCTGTGAAAATAGGAGCCATGCAGGATGAGATATCCCTCTAAAACTGTTATTAGTTATAAATATATAAAGATCTTACTGTGAAATTCGAGAACCGAGGGTTGAATGCAGCTTTCCATCCAGCTTTAGCATTTTCATTCACCTCTTTGATGATTGATTCCTATATGATCATCCAAAAATCTCTCTGAGTTTTAAAATTGAAGGAGCAAGGACAGTAAGCTATAACATGAATCATGAAAAGAAGAATATACCTGAAGGATTACGGATTCACCTTTAGCTTCAGCTATTGGCTTCTCTGCAAAAACCTGCTTTTATTTCCTTAAGAACAAATGATAGATCTAGCAATTGTATTCATCAATGAACAACACTAAAAGATAAAAACTTTTTGAGAATAGGCTTGCAAAAGCTTCATACACTATCTCTTTAGCTGAGCAAGCAGACTAGTACATACTACATGACAAGAGGGTGTTGCTCGGATGGAAAACACCCCTCACTTCCAACCCGAAAGCTGTGAGTTCGAGGGAGAAAAAAGGTGGAAGCTCCTAGGGAAGGGTTTAAAAAAACGGCAAAGGGTCAAATATACCCTTGTACTACTGCAAATAGTTTACATATACCCCTCGTTATACTTTCGGGCTAAATATACCCTTACCGTTATAATTTAGGCCAAATATACCCCTCATCTGTTAAATATTTGAATCTCAATCTTAAATTAGACAAGTGGAGGGTTGGGATTAATTTGAAGTACCCATATTCTTTTTGTCCAAACCACCACCCAAAATAACTCATAACCCAACCCAAATAAAGCTTCTAATATCAACATACAACAATGGAGTAATGCCACGAAAATAACAATCTTCGATTCAATTTTGACCGCTTCAATAATAACCGTATTCATATAAGTTGATGATTCTCAACAACCGAACACACACAATCACTTCAAAATCTCAACAACTTGAAATTTTGATGAGTCAATAGTGAAAAATTATTGAAGAACTTAGAATTTTTTTTAAACTCATCGTCAAATTTAAAGAACCCAAAAGGCCAAAACTGAATTTAGCTCAATAATATCCGCCAAGAGAAAATCTCAGCTAAAAAAAATACTAATCCAAATAATTTTCAATATTCCATTGATTTACAACAACTTCCATTCATAAATTTTAGAAGTAATTCAACCATAAATATGAATGTCGATTCGAAGACCCAACAATTTCGCTTCCTACTTCTCCACCGAATGTGCCTTATAATTTTAGCGGGTGAATCGAGACTAATGAAATTTCAAGCACCATATCAGTTGAACTTTCAAAAATTTCAGAATCAAACCCAGACAATGAACTCAATAAGAACAACATACGGTGAACTATTTTTAAAAAGTTCAGAATTTTTTTCAATGTTTTGTATTTTTGATTGGCAAAACAAATGAAAACAATAATTATAAAAACCAAATTCATGTACTGCGCGAAGCTAATCAATTAGTAATGTTTTTGACAAACTGGTTGTGCTTTTGTTTGTTTATAAATGGGTTTGGGCAAAAAAGTGTTTAAGTGGGTTATTTTGGGTGTTGGTTTGGACAAAAAGATATGGATACTTCAAATTAATCCCAACCCTCCACTTCTCTATTTTAAGATAGAGATTCAAATATTTAATGGATGAGGGGTATATTTGGCCCAAAGTATAACGGTAAGAGTATATTTGGACCAAAAGTATAACGAAGGTCATTTAAACTATTTCTAATAGTACAGGGGTATATTTGACCCTTTATCGTAAAAAAAACATAGTCCACTTATTTCTTCTCTTTTTTCCCCTTTTCCTACTTCTCCTACTGGCCAGTTTTCAAGCAAATATCACAGCAGAAAACTGTTCTCACTCTAGGTTAGTTTAATTTCCTAGTCATAATACTCAGATTCATTAAGCACACAGCCACAAAGCCTACAGGTGAACTATGGAAGTAAGTCTTGTCTTACAACTAATTAGCTACCAATTAGTCATAAATGTTACATGTAATCACATTTGTTCAATTATAGTTCTATACAAGAGGAGAAGGAGAGTCTAAAATTGTCTCCATGTCAGCTATAGATCAGAAGTTCGAGCCGTAAAACCAGTCATTGATCAGGGGTAGGCTACCTACATTACACCAATAGGAGTGCAGCACCTCCTGGGCTGCTACATGAACACGATGCTTAGTGCACTCAATCTGTGAAGATATAACACTTGGGCCTAACTCAATCCCAAACGCTTGCTCATGAGAGTAGGATTGCTCGAATCCAAATAAGGAGACCACTGGTCAATTCCCCAACCAATGTGAGACTTTTACCCGCTCTAACATCCCTTCACGCTCAGGCCCAACTGGAGCGTGGACTGGGAGCCCAAACGGGGATAATGCTGCAAAATTAAGTCAATATTTCTGTTTTTACACTAATCTATAATCATGATGCTAAAGTCAAAATCAGTATAAACTAAAATCCATAGTAAATATTATGCAAGAAGTGAGAAATACTATAGAGAGGTTAATAGAAGCAAGAACCAAACCTGCAGGATAAAGATAAAGAAAGCACACAAAAGCAATGGAGTTGCTAAGGAAATCTTGGTCATGCCCATTTTCACCTTTTTTTTTTCAGTTCCACTAGTGATTGGAAACTCAAAGAAATATGTAGTAGATACAAGATATTAAGAAAAACATGGAACGAAAGACAAGTAGTGGCCCACTCTTTGACATACACTAATTATTTGACTATATATCAAGCTAGCAGTAGAGATGATATTTTTTGTTACTCATATTAGAGCCGATTATTTTAAATTCGCATCGTGTAGGGCCTAGGGGAGCGTTTCCTACCAACCTAACGGAGGAGCAACTCATCCACTTCACCATATTAGATGATATTGATTAGTGAAGAATTAAAAAATGAAGATGTTGAGATACTTTCTTTGGATGCTTTTGTAGTGAAGGAATCAATTTAGCTAGTTTTACTTTTACCTTTCCCACTAGCTAATTGTACCTTGTAACAATTTAAGTTTTTTTGCTTTGGGGAACAAATCTAATAGTTGTCTCCCCAGTGCCCCATTGAGAAATAAAACTTACTAATTCTAAATCAAAGGATTGAGAATTCAATGGTATTATAATGTAAAAAAATTAAACCATCATCTGCTTTATATGATAATCGAATAAATTGTAATAATAAATTGTTTTTTAAGAAACAAATACTAAAAGATGAATTTGTCAATCAACAACCATTTTGATTTTTATGCAATAAGACACATTATAATGGGTAAATATTTTAGATAACACAAATATAGCTTATCTATAATTATGTGACTGAAGATATATTGTTTACTACATAACAGAATTTATCATTTTCAACTTTTCCTAAGCCAAAGAAATCAATTGAAATACACCTAATATTTTAATTGTTGTTATTTTTAGTTTTATTTATTACTCTCTTCTTCTTTTTGGCTCCAATGGGAAGGATGTGGAAAAAACGTGATTCAGATGCACAATTTTGGTGAGTTCACAAAAAAAAAAAAAAGGTGTGCTATCTACGTGCCATAACGAATAAAACAGTGACACGTACCCTTATCTTTGTCTATTTTTCACTGGTATCATACTTTTTCTATTTTTTTCATTTTATTTGAAAATAAGTAGTGTTATAAAATTTGAAGAACTTAATCTTATTTTTTTCAAAATTATCTTTACTTGCATTGCTAAAACTTGTGAATTAGCTTTTCTTTGATCAAAATATAATTTAGTAAAATTACTCCTTATTTTTTAGAAATGAATATTTTTTTAAGAGATGTGTCCAAATTAAATATAGCCCTTATTTTGGAAGGAAAAAAGTACACTATGATATGAATATTTACTATTTTAGTATAGTATAATACTTATACTAATTAATATTTAGTATTAGAATTTAAAAATTATTTTTGAAATAGCGTACAAAATAAAATAAACAGTACGAGAGACAACTAAATTAGTGAAGTCTAGCTCTATTGTCGGATAATTGAACAGTACGAGAGTTTTTATTTTGTAGTACAATACTTGCAAGGCACCATGGAAGCATGCTGCAGATTTGGCAACTTTTTATGGTTGGAAAACCCTTCTACAGTCTAAAGCTTTGTTTCTTGCAAAATTATTTAGGCCAATATTAAATTTAACGTTTAATTTCGTATTAACACAAGAAATCAGTATATAATAATTCATGATTCATAATCAACACTGCTGGAACGAGGTGTACATGTCCAAAGGCAAAAAAGGAACAATCGCTTGGGAATAATTTTACATCTATGAAGCTAAAAAGCACAAAATCTAATCAAGGTGAAGAAACACATTAAATTTTAAAGCCAGAGCAATATAAATGAATACACACGCAAAATTATCAATCGCCAGCACTCTTGCTGGGTGCAGCATCTGCTGAACTGTAAGCAGCATCGGCCGAGGTGGTGTCCATGTCATTAAGACCCAACTCCTCGTTTTGGTCCCACGATCTAACGTACTCTTCAACTGCAGTATTGGTGAAATATGTTCACAAATGAGCAAAATTTAACACGCTTATTATTGTCAATTAAAGGAGGTTTGTGTAAGAGAGGGAAAGCAAAAGATCCACAAACTTCAGGTTTCTTCTTTAACAACAGCACACCCAGTGCAAGGGGTCTGAAGAAGGTAAGAGCGTACACAAACCTTACTTAAGTGCAAAAATGACTTACATGTCAACTGTTTGTCATCCTTGAGATCATCAGTCGCAGGTGCAACAAAAGAATTTGCAAGTGCATCATCGATGATCAATGTCCACGGCTGTTCCAAGCTCAAAAGCTGTGGAATGTTTGAAATGAAAAACAAAAAATATATTAAATAAATAAATTTGGAATGGAATTACATAGAGGAAGTTAAAAGGAGACTTGTATTTGAAAATACGGATTGTATCTTTACATCTCGGTCATGGTACCAAAAATGGTTATAACCACCTAAAATAGCTCCTCTGAAGAAGGTTAGGGGTAATTGGGGCATGCTGGTGTAATTATTTTCCACAAACATTTTCGTAGAACCAGGTGATTCACATCTCATAATCTTGAATAGAAATGAAACTCTTAACGGAGAAATCACATATAAGATTAAACAATATATGATATAGCAAGTAAGAGGTATCTCTCCACATTTACCTCGTCTAGTCTTGCTCGGAAATCCAACCACTTGCTCTTCCTGTCTTCCTCAAGACTGTCACCAAATGTGAATCCATGTATTCTCTCAAGACCTACATTAAAACAAAAGGTTCACTTAAGAAGAAGTTTAAATGACATATTAAAAAAGACCAAATGCAGATACCACAAAAGAATAAGGTTCATTCAGATTGAAAAAGACGATTCAGTGGTCCATGTGAACTAATATAGAGTACATCTCAAGAGTTGAGATATTGATTATACAAATGCCATTTGAGACAAGAAATCATTCAGTTAACAGACACAAAATAAACAAAAGAAGAAATCAGAAACATGTCAAGACACTTGAATATGACGACTGTAGATTCACAGTAGTTCAATTGAAGCTCGACCTTTGGATGAGCTTGAAAATTCAAGTATGCCTCACTGAATAATCGATGCACTGAATATGCATCCACAGATTATCATCCAAGAAACAGAAACAAGGAAAAGGAGGAGAAAACAAGGTAAAACAAGATACTCACTTTCGCTGATCTTTGTGATTAAACCCTCAACTGTCGTCACCATTCCACCCAAAGTGCCACTAGTAAGCTCCAACTCAAGCTCGGGAATTTCTACTCCAGCACTATCCGACTGGTAAATATAAAACAACAATTTGGAGTCAGGAATGCAAACAAACAGAGTGGGTGAAACAGTTAAATGGCTCCAAGCCATTAAAAAAAAACTATTTTCCTATTTGTAATATGTGTGATATCAAGCAGATTCAAGATAATTAGGTCTCAACAGTTGTAATGAAGGTACTGCATAGTTGAAGTATGATACTGTCAAGTAGAACTTGTTAAAGAAGTTGTGCTTCTTCAATTTTATTTTTTTTATGCATCAGAAGAAGATGCCTGCTCTTGAACATGATCTTGATGCTGTCTGTCCTCTTCTTATTCTTTTTATTAAACTATGAGCGTCTCGGTTGAATCAAACTAGTATTAAAGCACAAAATTCACAACAAAACCACTAATATAAGGAGAAAGGAAATGGACAAAAAATCCTGAATAACCCTACCTGCAACCTCCGACCACCACAAACACCAGATAATCTGCCACCAAAGTTTAGGCAGATGGGAAGAAATCACCTGTTTTTATCTCTGTTGGGATTTGAAACCTGCTCATCAAGTTTTTCACCCACTTCACACCCTTACCCTTAGATGTTGTGGTGCTTTGCTAGTTTTTTTTTTGGTCTTGAAAAAATAACTCTCTGATCTGATGTTGGAATGTTGGAAGTTGATACTGTTTGTTCATTAGTTTTTCTTTGTTTTTTTTTTTTTTTGACAAGTTTAAAGTTTTATTTAAGCAGTACCAAGATGGTACAGAAAGGAGCAAAATACAGAGAATAAAACACAGCCTACTACACTCTCCTTCCTAACAAGGTCTAAGAAGTCCATATACTGATTCAGATTCACTAGTAGGCCACTTTTACACCAAAGTACAAATTAGTTTTTTCTTTGCCACCCATCATGTTATTCTTTCGCTTTTTACTTGTAAAACTCTAAAACTAAGTAATATAATCTTGGGTTATAAGCATGAAACGTATTCCATTTGCAGATACTGTGTCGTGTTTGTTCTTCAAGCATGTTCTCAAATGCTGTATTTACAAATCCACAAGGGAAAGAAATATAACAAAAGGGTCCCAACTTCCAGACAAACAAAGTAAAATCTTGGCGTTCATGCCTACATGCTGAATATTTACATCCTTGCACAACTTTGCTTTCACAGATAGTGATCTTCAAAGTTAGAGAAGTACATGTCACATGTGAAAGCAGTACGCAAATGTGCTTCTTAAGTCAAATATAACAGAGTAAACAAAAAAGTTTTTGTTTTTGTTTTTGGAGAAAGGTAACAAATGAATGATCAACAAAAATAAATAAAAATAAACATAATTAGCTAGTATTTCTGCCAAATATAGGCTGGAGAGTTATACCTTAATCACATCACGACTTAGATCTTTAATGTTTTCCACATGAAGTGTAATTTTCTTTCCCTTTTCAGATATAGGACCACCAGGCTTCAGCTGCAAAGACGAGCATAATCTCATTAACAAAAATTCCAGAAGCTATTCTCTTCTAGTACATGACAGAGATTACCTCAGAGTTGCGATAACCACAAGCATCACAAGAGGATGCCATAACTATTACTTCTTGAAAGTATGGAATATCTTTAAGTGGTCAAGTTCAACAATACCATAGAAGCAGAATCGCTTGCAGCAGATGACAGTAGCAATTCTTATAGAAAATGTTAAATCACAAAGATAAATTAATCAAACCAAATTACACAAAACAACACAATACCAGATGGTAAAAGTTATGTACAGAAAACTGTTACCTTTGTAAAAAAGAAGAAGTTATGTATAGAAAAAAAAAAACTAATAATATGGGGCCAATTCTCTTTACTTGCATCTAATCACTGAAAAGAAGCTCACAATCCCATCCAGATTCTTTTAACTGTTTTAGGATGTCCCTGTTACGGAGATTTAATAACAGAGATGTATAGGGATCCTCCAAGAAATGAAAATCATACGCTAGTACATTTTATAATTAAGCTTATACAATTGTCAATGATTACAAATTCTCATGTTTAATTAGAAGAAGATGTCCTCATAGAACAAAACAAATTTGTAACAAATATAATAAATGATGGGCAACAATTGCAACTATTAGTAATCCCTTCTATTTCGCAGCAAGGGGCTGTATGGGGAGGAATGCAGAAATGAGGTTTTCTATTGTGTAAATGTAGAAAAGGATACTGGTAACAAACATTTTACAGTCACACTTCACCATGCATGCTCCACAAGTTGATGGAAACACCATCACCTGTCAAAAAGAATAAGCAATCAGAAGGAAAGTTTAAAAGGGACAGATATATGTAAGAAACCCCAGCAGGAGGACGTACCTCTTCAGGAGCTGAATATCGAAATAGAGCTTCAGCCATTTCTGCACTGTTACCCTGAGCAATAGCCTGACGTCCCGCTCTTGCTCCAACTGATCCATGTGGTTCATTTAGCAGTCGATGAGGAACATCATTTATCCCCTCACTGGATACCTCATCACTTTGTCCTCCCAGCTGTGATGGGTCAGCAAGATACCCTAAAGCTGCCTGCTGTTCAGGAGTTCGCTCATAGAATGTGATTGTCAATGAGGGATCAGGAGATGGAGCTAACCTGTCATGCATGCATTCACCTGAGCATACAGTTTACAATAATAAAACAGAGTGTAGCTAAAGTAAGCCTACTACTCATACGTTTTATATATCACATACAAAAGGAATGCTAGGTGTTTTGAAGGACAAAATGATAGTTTTCAGAAGATAGAAATGAAATGCTCAAGTCTTTTATTTTTTTGGTGTAAGCAAGAGTTGGTAGGGGAAAGCATAGAGATGGTCGATTTTAAAGGAAACTTGTAATTCTGTATAGCTTTTTGAGGGTGTGCCCACCACCCTGTGGGATGTAAGTTTCCAATTCATCATCCCTTGGATGATGAATTTTTTGTGAATACAAAGTTACCCTTATCTCAAAAAAAAGACACTTTTGAAGTGAAATGGACCTAACTTATACTTTTTTTGCCGTCAAATTAACAAACAGAGTTTTGAGAATTGGACATGGAAAGAGCAGATTGGATACAGAGGATTCATATAGTCAACCTGTATTGAGCCATAGTTAATTGGTTGATTGATTTATGAACAAAGGCAGTCTGCATAAACCAAGCTACACACAATTCTGTTTCTTGTTTACCAATAAAGAAAAGGATTTTTATCCAGATAAAGATGCCTTCAGATAAGTAGTAGCAAAAGATCAGCCACATTACAACTTAACTCAGACTTTTAGATGAAGAAGTTCTTAACTCAGACTTTTAGATGAAGAAGTTATTAAGCGTAATTGTTGCACCTGAAACCTCCATATTTTAAGTGATTAAGGTCCACATGCAGAATTTTGAATTTGGCTCTGCCTATTTGATAAGAGTTATCCTTCCTATAACATCCGTTCTAACAGTATGTTTTCAACAATTCTTATAGGAAGCTTATTTTGTTTCCCCTTCAATTCATCATTTTCATCATTGCTACTTTTCCTACCTTGTATTCACCAATGAAGAAAGAAGGCTAGTTTTAGTTGTTGTATCCGAGACAATTAGTCCGATACGGGATACCAATAGCAGTACCACTTGAACAAGTCTATCATCTAGCAAGTACGGTCCTAATTATCTACATAACTTTTATTATGTAGAGTGGTGTTACCCCCAGTTTGAACATTTGCTTTACACACTACTGTACAACGTACTCAGTACTTCACTTCCCAATTTTATGTGAGTTGAATAAAAACTTTGTTATTTGAAGGACAAGATAAAATCTTAAATACACTAAATCGCTAATCAAAACACACAGAGCAAAGAAACCTCTTAGCACTCAAAAACCATGATCAGAAAGGAAAAAAGAGACAGCAATATGCCACTATTCAAATCAAATCTTTTAAGTCGTTTTTGTGTTCTAATATTCTTCTAACACTTTATTGTGATCATTTCTTGATCTGTATTAATGGCATATGTTATGCCTACATATACACATTTAGTAATGCGATTTCCTTTTCAGAAGATTAACGGCTGGTTCCAAATTTAAACTCCAAAAGTATTTTGGTTCTACTCATCCATCCCCGAAAAGTTCAAAATTTCAGGTAACAGTGTCCAGCAATGCTGCTGATGTTACCATGATAAATCATATGATTGCACAATAATATTTTTTTCTGTTTCAGGCATGAAGCACTCCAATATACAGATAGGGCAACAGCAGAAGTCATAACATTTCTATTGTAAAAAAAATGAGTCTCTTACGGGTTGTCAATGAAGCTGTTACCAGCAGGATCATCAAGAATAAAAGTAAAGGATGAATCTCCTGAAGCACATGCTCTCAGTTTTATCAAGAACTGATCTATTGCTTCAGCCATCTTCGGATCCACTTTCTGCAAGCGCCGTAGAAGGAAATATCAGAATGAGAAAATATAGAGAAAAAGACAAGACCAATGCAAGAGAGCCTCTAAACCAAGAGAAACACTCCACCTTCCGTTCATCTTGAAGAGCCTCCAAACCGTCGGCAGCTCGAATCAGTATGCCTTCTATCTGTAATGTAGCACAGAGATATTTATTAGAACCAGTGGCGGATCTAGGATTTAAAGGTTGTGGGTGCTCACTTCCTTTAACATAAACATGTTAGCAATCACATAGTGCAAGCGTATACTAACTCAAACTCTTTAATAAAAAAAAGTAAACGTATACCTTGCTTTAATGAAAATCTCAAAACCTAATTTCCCTAACCCTTTTTTTTCATTATCTAACTTTAATCAAACCATCAAATCTTATTACCTTGCTTTTGTATTTTGATTTTGAAAAGAAAAAAGCTTGAAGTTTGTTGTTGGGCTGGCTGCTTTCTCTTTGAAACAAGAAGAAGAAGAAGAATGATTTCCTCTTTTTGTTAAAAGAAAAAATTCCATAAAAGTGGGCAGTGAAAAAGGTTTTAAAACATAGAAAAGGTTAAAAATAAAAAAGAAAGAAAAAGTTAGTCACCCTAAACTAATTAAGAATAGGAAAAGTCAAAACAAGTACAAAATTCGGAGTAAAATAAGCCCTTAATTAAAAAAAAGGAAAAGTAAAAAAAAAAGTGCAAAATTCGCTGGAAAAAGTTTTTTAAAAAAAAGAATGGGGCTGATGGGATTCGAACCCTCGCCCTCATGCTTTGCGCGCCTTATTTTTCCAAGTGTTAACCAGTGCACCCACGACTGCTAGTGTTCTATGGGTGCTTATTTTTATTTAATAACGTATTTATCATATTTTCTATATATATATACAAATTTTTTTCCCGAGTCAATGGGTGCTCGAGCACCCAAAATTGACTACGTGGGTCCGCCCCTGATTAGAACAAGAGGCAAGCAATTGAGTATTCTTTTTCCCTTTCTAAAATTTTCTTTATTTGCAGCTGGGAGAACAAAAAACTACTGCTCCTACATCCTTTTTATTTTTGAATCTCCCATAAAACCATAAATTCCAAATCCTAACACACACCACATCAGAATGTAAAAGAAAATTTTGATGACAAGGTTGAAGGTTTCTGAACTACTCGTGCCTAAAATTTCATTAGTGGAACATTGAGATGAAGGCATAAACAAACCATTTAACCACAAGGATAATTTTTTGAAAGGCAAGCTAGTAAAAAGGCACATACCGTTGACAATGATCCACGCTGAGCCTCAGGGGGGATCTCAAAATCTAGTTCGGGTATCTGCACAGCACAACCATAAATTAGTAAGATAATGAATATTGAATACCATAAAAGCAAAGATGTAGCAATCAAGAAATAAATATATGTATAAGTGTAACTCTAGAAAAAGTAGCTCGCTTAGGACCTTAGTCAAAATTTGTTGATCCTTCACTAAGAAGTACAAGCATCCATCTAAATACACATTACTATTCTTGTATCTCATGAATACAACGACATCAAACATGGAGATTTAATAGGTTTAAGTGAGACTCCTAACAAAATAACAAGAGTGTTTAATAGAGTACCTTGATGGTAGCACTCTCAGACTTCACAACTGTTCTGTTGAGCAACTGCAGTTTCAGAATACCACTAAGTCAACATTCGCAAAGAGTTAATTCAAAATTATCATTACCTTAAAACAACTCCTGGATGCACAAAATTCTTCATTTCACAAAAATATGCATAAAGCAGCCTACTACCTCACTAACATTGGCAAGATATCTTTTTCCTCATGAAATGAGTAAAAAAGAATCATGATAAGTATGCAATTACGCACCGCACAGAAACAACAAGACATTATTCCACTTAAATAACAACCCGAGAACTTCTTGGAGAAAAGATAGTCTGGGTTCATTGAAAGATGTAGTAAAACTATTGTAGTAAATTGTATATAGCAACCCAGTGCTTCATCTTACAGCATATAGCAATGCCAACAGATGTATTAGAGAAAATACCTTTTTATCGCCCGATGGAACACGCAAGCTATAGCAACATCCTCGAGGCTGAATCTCTCCAGCGAACTCCACTTCATTATTTCTTTAGAAGGGAAATGAAAAGGGCAGGAAAACAAGGTAAGGTAAGTAATTGATAAGTTACTCCATTTTCCAGTGTCTTCGGAGATGAAATGCCTTACCTTTCACCACAATGTGGACAGTCAAATGCTGACAATAATATCTGGAAGAAGATTAAGATTCCCTTTAGAATGGCGATCATTGATGCAAAACAGAGAGTGTGACAACATTGGTCATACACAAATGAAAACGAGGTTTCTCACACGCTTATCTTTTTCAAAAATTTCAAGAAGCTAGGACTCCTATCCCACATCATGCAGTTCTTTTAATTTTCAAATGTCAAACATAATTCTGGTCAAAATATTGCCTGGTTAGGATTTGATCCAAATTCTGGGAAATGCAACAATACTAGACAATAAGAGTTTTCTTTCTGACCAGAATTTTCTTATTATTTGTATTATGCTTGTCAAAA
Source organism: Solanum stenotomum (assembly GCF_019186545.1). Lineage (NCBI taxonomy): Eukaryota > Viridiplantae > Streptophyta > Magnoliopsida > Solanales > Solanaceae > Solanum > Solanum stenotomum. The sequence continues at coordinate 29,342,658 of NC_064293.1, read as the reverse complement.
TAGAAATATTGATTAATCAAAACTCTGGTTTGGGTTGAAAAAACAAAATTGTACACAACTATTTGCTTAGAACTATAAGCAAAGAGGAAGGAAACAGCGTACCTTTCTAAAATGTGGAATTAGTGTTAAGAGTAACCTTGTTGTACCCTGTCAACAGAAACAATAAGACCATTACACAAAGAGTCGTATCCTGCTGATAGTTTCCATACAAAACCCAAAAGCAATAAAGCCCAAGAACCCAATAGATTTCCCACCAATGTAGCTCTAACAAAAATTGAAAAGGGGGAAAGGGAGTTTAATGCACCACAATTTATAACCAAAAAAGCTAGCTTTATAGAAAATACTCAGATAAATACTATGTATGAGAATTAAAGAGACTAACCAAAGCATATGAGTTCTTCAATTCAGCACACTTTCATGCTACTACACTTTTAGAACTCTTCTACAGCAATTTTCAAGAAGAAAAAAGCTATAACTTGTCCTTACCCCGACTAACACCCAAAGAAAAAAGACTTGAGAAACACAACATCTCATCAAAATTGTAACTTTATAGCATACACACTCAGTAAAAGTAAATTAACCAACAAAACTTCTACATTCTTCAGCTAAAGCAAAGTTTCCATCTTTTCTATAGTACAAGTTCTAACAAACAAAAAAAGATAAACTTTTTTCATCAAGTAAGGATGGAAAACAGAAAAAACAAAAAGACTCAAGAAGCACATACATTTTCACCACATCGCATACAGAGGCTTTCAACCACATAAAGTGGGGTATCAATCTCAACATCATCTCCGCCTGCTGCAACTGCTTCCACCACCGACCTCACATCCATTATTTGTTCCTTTGGCGCCGCCATTCTTTATAACTACTACTTGTACTGAAATAATCGAAGGGTGAGACAAAAAAAAAAGAGGGTATTTTGTTATTTTCCAATCAACCTTCTCTTCTGCTCTTTAATACTTTTTCGAGAAAAAGCAAAGTTTTGCCAATGGTGGCGGAGAAGGAAAAATATAACTTCTGGAAATTTTTGGGTTAGGCAGTGGAAGAATCGAGTAGTAACCAGAGACTACTGCCTGGAGAACTCATCAGTTAAAAGTTTTTCTAAAGTTATTAACGTAAGCCGTCTTAGCTCAGTGGTAGAGCGCGTGGCTTTTAACCACGTGGTCGTGGGTTCGATCCCCACAGACGGCGGCGGTAGCATTTTTTTGTTCTTATTAAACCTTTTTGCCTCGATAAAAAAAAAAAAAACTACAGTTCAGTTCTTATTAATAATGTCAATTTCATATTTACAACTTAGTTTGAATTATAACCTTTGTTTTGATAAACTTCATGTAGTTCTTGTTAATAATATCAACTTCATCTTTACATTTTAGTTTGATTTATAACTTTTCTTTTGATAAATTCATGTAGTTCTTGTTAATAATATCAACTTCATCTTTGCATTTTAGTTTGATATATTACTTTTATTTTGATAAATTCATGCAGTTCTTGTTAATAATATCAACACATTTTAGTTTTATTTATAACTTTTATTTTTGATAAATTCTTGCTAAAAGTTATCTTATGTTTAACCGAGTTTTTCTATTAATTTAAGTTTTTTTAAAAATATATTTATTAAGTCATTTTAGATGGAATGTCTACTTTATCTATAAGTTCAACAACAATAATATCAAGTGTCGTTTTATAAAATGGGACATGTAATAGAGTATTAAAAATCTTATTCTTACATCATGGAGGTAGATAATTATTTTTCTTAGTACCATGACTCCCTCGTATAAGGTTACGTATTGGTCAGTTCGATTTTGAAGTTTATTCAGTTTGACTTATTAGTTATTGATTGTTATCGGTTTAACCGTTAAGATTTGACACACACCAAAAAAAGGTTAAAAATTACATAAAAACAAAGTGACAAATCAAAATTGTGCACATGAGTTGACAAGCTGCATTTTGCTCAAAACAAGCACCGGTATATTGTAGAATAATCAAGAGTTTGAGGCTATCAGAAATAAAAGTATGAAACTAAAATCTAAATCATATGCCAAATGTAGAATTATAATTCTTTAATTTACTATCAGGTTATCAATTAACACGTTCAGAAAAAAGTTCAAACCGTTAAGAACTGATAACCTGATAACAAAAATAAACAAAACCTTATCGAAATCGGTAAACCAATAACTTATTATCAATCAATCAATAACTTTTATTCAAATTATTGATTATGGCTCAATTTTGAACCGCCCTACTCCGGTAGATATTATAGTTAATGACAATTTTTTTCTTAAAAGAGTAATGACTTAGTATTATTATTATTATTATTCTAACCTAAAATATGTTCTTGATAGTATATTAAATAAACTTTTAAATATGACCAAAAAATAGAAAAAAATTACTCCGTAAAACTAACTCAGATAATATATATATATATTGTATTTACTTAATACTAATAAATAAAATAAAATATTAATGAAATCTTTTCCCCTCCACAAAAAGAAAACCAGAAGCTTGAAGAGCAGTGAGGATGAGAATGATTAAGCTAGTTCCATTACCATGTCCAACATACCTATTTATACCCCATCCACACAAAATCGAAGCTTCCTCTTCTTCAACCCAGAAATCGAGAAGAGCTTTTTCTCTATCTGCACTTACTATTTCACTCTCTGCTCTTGTCTTCTCTAATGGAAATGGACCCACTACTTCAATTTCTTGGGCCAATCCTCAAGTTCCAAAGTTCTTGGAGCTCCCCAATTCTGGAGGTGTCAAGGCCTTGGACCTTCGTATTGGTGATGGAGAAACCCCCATTGGTGGTGACGTGGTACCCCTCTTTGTCTTTTCCCTGTGATACTTTCTTATTCTTCTTCTGTTCACTAATTTTTGTACAAAGTTAGGAACTTTTTGAGTTATTGGCAACAAAAAATGATTCTTGAAATTTTTTTTAGTGAGATATGTTTGTTCTTGCACATTGTCATCAGCATTACATAGAACTGTACTTGTCTTCTCACTGTAATTGGACAGGTTGCCATTCATTATTACGGGAGGCTTGCTGCAAAGCAAGGATGGCGCTTTGACTCAACATATGATCACAAGGATGAAACTGGTGAACCAATTCCTTTCTCTTTTGTCCTTGGTTCGGGCAAAGTGAGTTAACCTGTCTTTTACACTTGTCCATTGAAGTTTTTTTTTTAACTGAGCAAAGAGGACTTGATGTAATTTGTTGAACCTGAAAAGATTGAAATTTTGCCCAAGACAAGCTAGATGGTAGGGGAATAGAGGATGCTCCTCTCAGCTTCCAACCAAGAGAGTGGGAGTTTGGTTACCAAGGAAACAAAATAGGAAACGGTGGGAGTTTGGTTACCAAGGAAACAAAATAGGAAACGGTCACTGCTGACTCTTGGTAAGAGGATTTTGGGGGTAGGATTTACCAAATTTTAAAAGTTAGGAGTAGATCAGGGAAGGTGGTGACTTGATAGGGAGACGACCAGAGTGGAAAAGGTAGCATATAGCCACCAACGGTAAGTAGCACGTAGGAATGTGCATTCCTCTGTGTTGTTGTTTCTTGCTATCATGTAGGAATGTGGTGAGCAGCATGTGGGAGTATGCAGTCCTCTGTGTTATTGTTTCTTGCTATCATCCTTCAGATTATTGGTGAATGAGTTTGCATTTAGGCTGGTTAGTAAACAAAATGATGCTTCCAGAGTAGACTACTTAATTCTATGCCTTTGTTGCTGTTACAAGGTTTTTTCTTCTTTGTGGTCCTTCAGTTTCTAACATCACCTACAAAAGTGGGAAAACCTTTAGTTCGGGCACCATCTACGGCAGTGGAAGCAAACTACTTAGTAAAGTTATTTTGATATGCTTGACACAAGAATGATAAAGGAAGATAAGAAAAGTAAATGCATTTAGAAAAATGAAAGGAAGAAGGTTCTGGACCAAGACTGCATGCAGGAACTATGACAATCTAGCATAAGGTAGGAATGAAGGAACATTGGTGGGTAGGCGAGGACTACAACTATGGAAAAGTTCAAATGTAGGTTCAAGGTAAGGTGTATCCAAGAGGAGAACATGATAATAAAGGAAGATGATGAATGTTTCTTTTCTTCTTCTGTAATTTGGATTATCACTATAGTACCAAAATTTGTCACTTTTGTTTTATTATTGAAAAATCCCTAGATGATGTTAGTTGTCAATATCCAACTCTACCTATCTTGTATACGTTTCCTCATACAGTCATTGTAGTGAACCTTCAAACGAGATATTTCCTTTTTCTGGTTTTCCTTTCTTTTTTGGTCTTTCAGAGCAGGTGCTTGACTATGCTTGTTTTGGTTGTTTCAATTTGCTTCGATCATCGTTTGAGTTTTTCTGACATGAATTCTTTCTACTTTGAAGTAGTATCTGTTCGACTAATCTGAACCTACTAAATTATATAGCAAAATAAATTGTAGCAATTAATTCTATGTCTTTGTCTATGTATTTATTGCAGGTTATATCAGGGATTGAAACTGCTGTGAGATCGATGAAAGTAGGCGGCCTTCGACGAGTTATTATCCCACCATCTCAAGGATATCAGAATACATCCCAAGAACCCCTGCCACCTAATGTGTGAAGTTGCTCTTCTTCCTTTATAATCATAATTTAGTACTTCTCAATTGCATTCTTTTGGATAGATTTGGCAGGGAAGTGTAGTTAGTCTTCTAATACTAGAGCTCTTTCTGCATAAATTAAGCTGTGGGGTACCTACTGAGCCTGGGTTTTGGAAAGTAAAAGGCATGTAATCATGTCTTTAATCTCCTTTTTATGTTTGATGTATGTTTTTGTGAGTGAACTGTTACACTTTTTCAAGAAGAAGTATTACTTCTCTAATAGTTAGTTAGCAGAAGGGAAATTTGTTCAAGAATTACGTTACACTTTAAGACATAATAAAATCATAATTCTACACCAACAAGGGTTGTGGTGGAGTGGTACGCACTCCTTCATCCTTAACCAGAGTTCTCGGGTACGAGTCAAACATGATTAGTTTGGGGATTATGTAGTCGACCTTGTTAGAGTCTTGAAGTGATTTCAGAGTCTTACTGTGCCAACCTTTTTCTGTTGGATTATTCAGTCATTCATAATATCTGCATTACGAAGGTCTTTAAAACTGATTGATTGTATTTATTTGGTGTTGAAACGGAGATTAATATTACTTTTAATTCTTTTTAGGAAGAGACTAGGAAAAGTTTTAATCTCATTTGGGACTTAAGTTAGTAAACATTTTCTCCCTCTTTCAGTATTTTGATCGGCAAAGACTTTTTACTACCATTTTCAACCCAACCCGTCTTGCAAATGGAGAAGGCGCAACATTGGGAACAGTCATATTTGATATTGAATTGGTCAGCCTGAGGCATCTCTGATCTCGATCATATGGCAGCCATTTTTCTCCACTTTACTGGAGTATGGAGCAATTGTTGTCAGTTCGATGATGATGGAAGGTAAATCTACTGTTTATAGGAAATGTTTTACACATTATTAATGCTGATCACCTAGTTACCTGGAGTAAGTATTGGAAAATGTGTTTCATCAGAACGTCTGTCCTGAATCTCTACTTAGGCTGCACATATTCTTGACAATACTCCTAGTACAGCATAACATGCATGTATAGTTGTTGAATGATTTATAGAGGACTTAGCGCTAATATGAGATAAATACCTCTAACTCGCAGTTATGTATAATGGAGATCCATTAGCCTGTAAACTCGCGCAAGTTGTTTGTTTCTCTGCTTGACAAAGCTTGTTGTTTGTAGTTTTGCTTATACTGTATACTTAGTAGCAATTTAAAGACATCTCCTTCTTAGTCAATTCATTGTTGTGCTTTCAGGTTTACAGATGATGAAATAGTTTTTAGTGAACGAAGCCTCAGTGAAGAGTTTGGTCCTATGATGTGTCAAATTGCCATATAAACAAAGGCAAAGGGGAGAACGCTTGATGGAGTTTTTAGAACTATTGGACGAAAGAGTACATGTATATATGTTCAATTGCTTAACCATACATTTAAATATAGTACAATATCTATAGTTCTAATTATTCATGGTGCGAATCTAAAAACATCATCTTAATTATTTAGATGTTCACGTGGATTCATACGTCCTAATCTTGTAATTTTAACAAAAGTAAATGTGATTTTTCGTTCATGTGACTCAAATTAGTGACTATTGAGACTATAAACTAATTAACTAAAAATTAATAACGAATATCTTATTAATTCGATTATTGATATCCAATAATAATACATAAAATCAGAACCAACTAACCGATAAGCAACCGTAGATAACAGAATCTAGTGGGGCCAAATTGGCTAATGCTACTTTTGGTGGGACCATTTAGAATATACAGACTACAGTGGTAAAACTAAAGACAAACGAAAGAAAATGCAAAAACCCTATTAAACGTGATTCTTCTACTTTGATCCTCACTCTTCACTGTGGCGTCTCATATACTGAGACGATATTCACTTCAGCCTAAGCAATTTTCATCATATGTTATATTCCCCTTGAATTTAAGCAAATCAAGGTAAAGAAACTTTTTCGTATTTGTCACTATTTTTTTTTCTCAATTCTTGAATTATAGTAGTATTTGTTAGTAATTGTGCTAACTTTCTTGAATCAGATCGATATGTTTGATTTTCTGTCATTTTCCAAATGCCCATCATTCTTAAGTTGAATACAAATAATAAAGTCCCAATCTTTGGTAGGTTCATGAATAAGTTACTTTTATAGTAGTGAGTATATCATAGCCATCATCCTTTTGCGGAATTGAATCATAAAGCCTTAATCTTGGGTGTGTTCATTGATGAGTTACTTCTATTTTCATTGTTCATATTAGTTTTTGAAGTATTTCGTTTACTTAATTGTTCTAATGATTTTTCAGCTGCATTTTATGGTGAGGTGGCCTGTAAAGTTTTTCCTTTTTCTAATTATATTCTGCTGATTTTCAGTTGATTCCATTGCATATAGGGCCTTAATTGAAACTGTACATGCTTCTAACATTGCGTGAATTACTACTTTTGTACTGGTTGTAATTTCATTTTTCATGAATTATAATTGATTGCTGTTAATACCCTTATCACAGAATAAGCAGTTTCCACTTTCCATTGTGTTCCAGCTGTTTGGTTGTTGTGTCTTCCTAGCAATTTATTGGTTTATTGAAGGAGATGGTAAATGGTCTACTATAGCTCTGTTCCATGATTGTTCTTCCTGAGGAAGACGCGGTCTAGATCACTTCACGACTCAGGCATTCTCTAGTTAGCTCGGGGTTCGTGTAATTTGTTTCCTACAAGAACACGATGTTCCTTTTGTACATTTTTTCCCAGTGTGCATGTTCTTGCAAAGATGTTGCATTATCTATTCAAAATTGTCTTGATGATCTGTGAAGATATAATTCTGAAGATGTTCTCTTGATATGATATTTCCTATTTTATGCAGATTCTGTGGGTTTGCTGATAGAGAAGTGATGGCAGAAGAAGGTGGCAGAAGTTTTGCCCGAAGGAACCAATTGTTAGACATAGAGAAACAGGTTCATAAGTGGTGGACAGACGGTGATGTTTTCAGAGCTGAACCTAAAGAATCGACTCCTAAAGTGGGTGAAAAGTTCTTTGGGAATTTCCCTTTCCCTTATATGAATGGATATCTACATTTGGGCCATGCTTTTTCATTGTCAAAGCTTGAATTTGCAGCTGCATATCACCGATTGAGAGGTGCTAGTGTTCTTTTGCCTTTTGCATTTCACTGCACAGGAATGCCCATAAAGGCATCTGCTGATAAGCTTTCGAGGGAGATATCGAGGTTTGGGAACCCACCCGTGTTTCCTGTTGTGAAGGAAGAGGAGAGTGTTGAAACAGAAGTGAAGGTTGAGGCTGAAGGAAATCAGGGTTTGCCGGGTGGAAACTTTAAAGGAAAGAAATCAAAGGTTCTTGCAAAGACTGGGGGTGTTAAGTACCAGTGGGAGATAATGAGGAGTTATGGTCTGTCTGACGAGGAAATTGCGAGGTTTACAGACCCATATTACTGGCTAACATACTTTCCACCTCTGGCTGTAGAGGATCTGAAGGAGTTTGGCTTGGGTTGTGATTGGCGTAGAACTTTTATTACAACTGATATGAATCCGTACTTTGATTCGTTTGTACGGTGGCAAATGCGGAAGCTGAAAGCCTCTGGAAAAATTGTTAAAGATCTCAGGTACACCGTATATTCGCCCCTAGATGGTCAGCCATGTGCCGACCATGACCGCGCTTCTGGTGAAGGAGTTATCCCTCAGGAGTACACTCTTATCAAGATGGAAGTTCTCCCACCTTTTCCACCAAAGATGAGTGTTCTGGAGGGGAAAAAGGTATATCTCGCAGCAGCTACGCTGAGACCAGAGACCATGTATGGGCAAACAAATGCTTGGGTTTTGCCTGAAGGAAAATATGGGGTGTTTGAGATTAATGATACTGAGGTTTTTGTGTTGACTTATAAGGCAGCTCTTAATCTAGCCTATCAGAGGTTGTCTCGGATCCCTGAGAAGCCGAGTTGTTTGCTTGAATTGTCTGGTCAAGATCTTATAGGTTTGCCCCTGAGGTCTCCCTTGGCATTTAATAAGACAATATACACTCTGCCCATGTTATCTGTCCTTACTGAAAAAGGTACAGGAATTGTAACTAGTGTTCCTAGTGATTCCCCCGATGATTATATGGCCCTACATGATTTGAAGTCAAAGCCAGCTTTCAGGGCCAAATTTGGTGTGAAGGATGAGTGGGTCTTGCCGTTTGAGATGGTCCCAATTATCAACCATCCAGATTTTGGAGACAGGTCAGCTGAGAGAATTTGTATTGAAAAAAAAATCAAGAGCCAGAATGAGAGAGATAAGCTTGATGAGGCAAAGAAAACAATTTACAAGGGTGGGTTTTACGAAGGAACCATGATTGTTGGAGAATTTGCTGGTATGAAAGTCCAAGAAGCAAAAGGTCTGATCAGGAGCAACCTTTTGGAGATGAATCAAGCGGTAATATATAGTGAACCTGAGAAGAAGGTCATGTCGAGATCTGGGGATGAGTGTGTTGTGGCTTTAACTGATCAGTGGTATCTCACTTACGGAGAATCAGAATGGAGGAACGCTGCAGAAGAGTGTTTGGCCAGTATGAATCTCTACTCTGATGAGACACGGCATGGTTTTGAACACACTCTTAGCTGGCTTAATCAGTGGGCTTGCTCTCGCAATTTTGGGCTGGGAACTCGTATTCCTTGGGATGAGGATTTCTTAGTTGAGTCCTTGTCTGATTCCACAGTTTATATGGCATATTACACTGTGGCACATTTCTTGCAGAAAGGGGACATGTATGGTAATGATCATTCTTCAGTGAAACCAGAGCAGCTGACCGATGAGATCTGGGAATTCTTGTTCTGTAATGGACCTTTTCCTGAAAATTCTTCTATATCTTCATCTCTTCTCAAGGAGATGAAGCAGGAATTTGACTACTGGTATCCGTTCGATCTCAGAGTTTCTGGCAAGGATCTTATTCAGAATCATCTTACCTTTTGCATCTACAACCACACTGCCATGTTCCCTAAACATCACTGGCCGCGTGGTTTCAGATGCAATGGGCATATAATGCTCAACTCTGAGAAGATGTCCAAGTCTACTGGAAATTTCCGAACACTCCGGCAGGCAATTGAAGAGTTTTCAGCTGATGCCACACGCTTTGCTCTTGCAGATGCAGGTGATGGGATGGACGATGCTAACTTTGTCTTTGAAACAGCTAATGCTGCCATCTTACGTCTCACAAAAGAAATAGCATGGATGCAGGAGGTTCTTTCTGCAGAGCCATCTTTAAGAAATGGGCCACCATCCACATATGCAGACCGTGTGTTTGCTAATGAAATTAATATTGCAGTTAGGACTGCAGAGAAGAACTATAGTGAATACATATTTCGGGAAGCTCTGAAATCTGGTTTTTATGATCTTCAGGCTGCCAGAGATGAGTACAGGCTTTCCTGTGGTTCAGGAGGCATGAACTGGAATTTGCTATGGCGATTTATGGATGTTCAAACGCGACTTATTGCTCCAATCTGTCCACACTATGCTGAATATGCCTGGAGAGAGCTTTTGAAGAAGGATGGTTGTGTCATAAAATCTGGGTGGCCAGAGGCTGATTTGCCAGATCTTACCCTTAAGAAGGCCAACAAATATTTGCAAGACACGATTATCTCGATGAGGAAGCTACTTCAGAAGCAGGTTTCTGGTTCAAAGAAAGGAAATGTAAATCTGAATAGCCAAAACAAACCTACCGTGGGCCTAATATATGTGGATGAGCAGTATGGTGGGTGGAAAAAGGAATGTTTGGGGATTCTGCAGAGGAAATTTGATACTTCAACCGGCTCCTTTGCACCTGATAAAGAAATCCTCTCCGAATTGCAGAAGAGTGATATTGCACAGCAAGGCAATTTCAAACAAATACAAAAGCTCTGTATGCCTTTCTTGAGGTTCAAGAAAGACGAAGTATTGGCAGTTGGGGTTCAAGCGTTGGACCTGAGGCTTCCTTTTGGTGAGATTGAAGTCCTTGAGAAGAACTCAGACTTGATCAAAAGACAGCTTGGTCTCGAGAGATTGGAGATCTTTTCTATGATAGATGATGCCCTGGAGAGAGCAGGGCCTCATGGTGCAGTCGTGAGGCAGAATCCACCATCACCAGGCAATCCAACTGCAATCTTTCTCTGAGTAGAACATTTTTGCAGTACAAGTTATGAACATTTTTGTCCCAGCATCCTGCCTAATAACTTGTCCAAGTATGGTTATGTTTTTTGGTTTTAGAGTTTTAGCCAATTTTCAGATTTTAAGGCCTTCCATTTGTTCAGACCAAATTTGTATTTGCTACTCCCATTTTTTTCTTCTTATTATGTAACCTTCACTTCAGTGGATCTATAACATTATTTCAGTGAATGAGTTGATGTAAAGGTATATGATATTGTGATTTTGTTAGCTTTTCTGTTCCTTGGAAACCTTTTGAAAATTATGATAAACAAGGCAGTGTTCCTTGCCTTCCTATTATGAATAGTATTTTTCTAGCTTTTTATAGTTTTTAATGACAAAGGGAAATTCTAAGCTACTATCCTTAGGTAGGGATGGCAATGGGGTGGCGCGGATGCGGGATGGGTTTAAGGCTATATGGGGTGGGGCAGGTTTAAGGTTGTGTGGGGCGGGTTGAAGTAGGTTTTTTAAAAATTATTGTGGGGCAGGGGGGGGGGGTTGCGGGTATATGTGATTATGTGAGTTCAAACTTAATTTTAACTTTTTACATGTTATAAGAGTGGTAAAACATTATTTATTAAGATAGTTTCATTAAAACTACTAAAATATTCAAGATAATAAATGAAAATTCTTCAATAAAAAATAATACAATTTCTTACATGTTTCCCAGTTGACCTCAAAAAAATAAGATTTTAAGTCATTATCCTATTAAATTAATACAACTTAATGAAAAAATGAATTTATTTTTATGAATTTTATTTTTAGTATCAAACATAACTAGAAAAAGAAAATATTAAAAAAATTATGCGGGGCAGGTTCATGCAGGGCGGGTCTATGCGGCGCGGGGTGGATTAAATTTTTTGCGGGTTAAGCTCAACCCGCCCCGCCCCACCCCATTGCCATCCCTATCCTTAGGGATGCACAAGGTAAAACTCACGGTCTTATGCAATATCTTGCAAACCACACTGGAGAGTTAACCCAGACTAAGCAAGCTCGTGTAACGAGCTCGACCTAGAGACTCCCGGTCTTATGTAATATCTTGCAAATCACACTGGAGAGTTAACCCAGACTAAGCAAGCTCGTGTGACAAGCTCGACCTAGAAGGCGAATCCTTTACAACAAGAGGTTTCGAACTTGAGATCTTCAATATGAAAGTCTCAAGCCTAAATCATTGAGCCACCTCGAAGGATGGACTATACATTTCTTTTGGAAGGTCATGGATTTTGTAGCGCTACGAAAATAAAAGAATGATTATTTGGATTGATGAACTTTTTCATTCCAAAAAATTAAAAATCAATAAAATATTTATTTATTCATGAATATTTATTCTATCAGTATATTTAAGAAATTTATCTATACTTATAAAAAAAATTCCATGAAGTTTAGGTTCCAATAGGGATCAAAACTAAACATATTGTCGGTTTATTAAGACCTTGTTTGATCAATTATTGCTTTTTCAGCTTATATGTCTAATTTATAATCATTACTTTTGATATGATCAAATTTTCTTTTGCTTTATTCTTACTTAATATTTTAAAAAATATTTGATATATATACCCTTCTCGAAAATGGAATCCAAACTTCTTTCTCATGTTTATTTTGTCATTCGTTCTTCTACGTGTACAAAAATTATTTTAAATTTATAATAATAACATTTTCATCATTTTTATAATGGTTTATTTGCAAACAAAAAAAAAAAGTTTTCATTTAGTAGAAATTAGAAAATGGTGTTCGATATAATATTGAGCTACTTTCGGTCACTTGCCTTGTATAGTGGTGGACTCGCTTTCTCTCTCTAAAAATCAAGAGAGAGAAAAAAGGGCACAAGGATATAGAGGAGTCCATTAGTCTACACTTTTTCTCACCTTTGAATTCTTCTTTGTTTGCTTGCTAAGCAAAATCGAAGAAAACCCACAAAACCAGATCAGCGATCCACCAGAAAAGCAAGAAATCGGTTGTAAATGGGTCAACAGAAAGCTTTGATCTATGCGTTCGTCGGTCGTGGGAATGTTATATTGGCTGAATACACAGATTTCAGTGGTAACTTCAACTCCATAGCTTATCAGTGTCTTCAGAAGCTACCTGCTTCCAATAACAAGTTCACCTATAACTGTGATGGTCATACCTTCAACTACCTTGTTGATAATGGATTCAGTCAGTTCTCTTTCCCATAAAGCTCTTGTTTTCTGTTGATGTTTTTGTTTCTGTTTCTGGGTTTGTTTCTATTGATGTAGATATAAAAGGGACCGAAGAAATTTTGAGTAATTATCGTTCCATGTTTTTTGTTTCTGAAAATCGTGGTTTATGGTATTAACTTCATTTAATTTGTATTCTTAATCCGGAAATATGATGATTTAACTCTAGTACTGGGATTAAAATTGATCTTAAAATTAATTCTAGTACTGTGAACCATTATATGTTGTTGATTGTAGAGACAGTGAAGTTCACCCAAATTCCTGGTTGTATTGGGGGTTCCCGGATTTTGTGTGCTAGGACGAATTTTTTATTGTTGCATCTGAAATTAGGGGAAATGAAAGGGATCAGTGGATTTGTAGATCAGTTCCCTCTGTGGATTAAGTTTTGTGTATCCATTTTACCGTGAACTTCAGGATTTTCTGGGAGGGGAACGATTGTGTTAACTGTTTGTTCTTTGCTTGTAAGGGGTATTTCTCAGTTTTCTTTGGTGGTAAAGTGGAATAGCTCCTTTTAAATTATAATTGTTATTATCTTATTAGTGCTTTCTTTTCATACTTCTCTGACTGGTTGGTGAAGTTGGATGAGTTTACTACTTCGGTTCATTTATATTTGCTTGATAAGCAATAAGATGTACCGATTGGTTATGCATCACTTGGTTTCAATTTGTTTAAAAAAATGTTCAATTGAGGTCTTATTTGGAGGGAGTGTACTAGATTCGAGAGTTGGTTCAGATTTATGATCTTCTGGAAGTTCTGTTTCATTATACTGGTCTGAGATGCAAAAGTGAAACTTAATAATCAAATACATCTGAATTCATCACTTTAGGTAATATTTTTGTGCTAGGATGAAAACCATGGGTGATGGGACAGCAGGGTTCAAATCGCAACAGATACACAAAATGCTAGGGGATTCCTTTCCCTCTGTCTAAGACTTGGTGGGCACTGGGAAGAGTTAATCAGTAGTCAGTACCTATATGGTTTTGCTAACCTACTGCACCAAGGTAGTAGATTAGCAATGTCTTCATTTTTTATTTTCCTTAAATACCCTTAATTGCTTATTACATTGCATAATAAAGAGACTTTTTGGTCTCTTCACAAAAATAACCTGACTGTCCAACATCATTTGGTATCTTCATTCCCTGTCACTCTGTCTTTTTTTCCCCTCTCAATTCTCCTTACAATTTCTCTTCACTCCACCCTCTCTGTAACACAGTTTTTTTCTTCAACATCAATTGATTGATTCAGCCAAATACAATTTAGACTCCATTTATTCTCCTGAAATAACATATTTTTTATCTAATAAGAAAACCAAACTCAACCAATCATTTCTTTTCATTTATTTTCCCGGCTTCAAAACTCTCTTGTCCTTCTTTCCTCCACAGATCCAGAAATCACTTGCATTAGAATAATATAATAATATAAGGAGAAAGAGGTTTCTGGCCAAAAACTAAAATTAGCACAGAAACAATTTTGGTGGATTGAATCTTTTAAAGATTAAGGGGAAAAAAGAGTCAGAGAGGGGGGGGGGGGGGGGGGGGGGGNNNGGGGGGGGGGAGGAAGTGAAGAGAAGCAAAACGTTTACTACGTTCATGTAGTAGATTAAAAACCAATCCCCTACCCACACACAGATGACACATAGTTTACTGGCTTCACTTTTTCTGTGATCACATTTCTTGGATGTTTTATGTTTGTCCACTGGAGGAAAGAAGACACTGGTGGTCAAGATCATTTAATTTGCCTTTTTGATATTTTTAATTTCCATGTCGTCTTGTGTCCAACTCTCTTCTACAGCTTGTCATGCCACTGGGAACTGAAGTCCCAGTTGTGTTTTTGTTAGATGCACTGTTAACTGTTTTCAGTTACTTATAGTGCCTTTAAGGCACTAATGTGAAATCTGTGATCATCATTAGTCAAACTGGTTTTTTCTTAATTCTTAGCAACTGGAAAGCATTTTTTGGAAAGAGACTAGATGTATATCTAAGAGAATGTTTGACCTTCCAAAATGCAATTCCTTAGCTTCTTACTTTACTGTGATCTGATGATTTTATATTTACCCTCAAGTGAAGAGCATCATATCTGAGTGTCTAACCTATGGAATTAAATAGCTATTATGAGAGGAGAATCTGAGTGATATTAGAAAATTGTTTGTTATTCTGCTCTCTTGCGCACTTCCAGAAATATACCAATGTTGCATTTAGTTGATTAGTGGACTTACCTATGCTAATTTTATAATTCTCCTTACAGCATACTGTGTGGTTGCTGAGGAGTCTGTTGGAAGACAAATTCCAATAGCGTTTTTGGAGCGCATTAAGGATGATTTCATGTCAAAATATGGGAGTGGGAAGGCTGCGACAGCTCCTCCTAATAGCCTGAACAAGGAATTTGGGTAATTTAATAGTAAAAGTTTACTTTAGTGGTATGTGAAGGCAGAGCTTTCTGTTGAGTCATCTAACTGCAGTACTCTTTTAAGTGCAGCCCTAAGTTGAAGGAGCATATGCAGTATTGTGCTGAACATCCTGAGGAAATTAGCAAACTTGCCAAAGTGAAAGCACAGGTTTCAGAAGTTAAGGGTGTTATGATGGAAAACATTGAGAAGGTAAAATGTCTCTTCATCTATCGTTTGATGGTTCATTAGTCCTTACTTCCTTATGTGATGTTGTTATTGAATCCCCATATCCTGGATAACTATGTGATTCATAATTGTTCTGAGGATTCCTTCAGCCAACTGTAGAAATACTTGAGCTAAATTTGTAAATTTTTCTTTGATCATTACGCTAACTTCTAAATGGAGGGAAATGAATATTGAGGATTCATATAGCTGAACCTAACTAGCTTGCATTAGCATAGTTACTGATGTTTTACTCCACTCCATTCCACTGCACTACATTCTTAGCTCAATCTTTTTTGTATAGAACACTAATATTTTGTAGAGCGCAAGTTGATCAATTCATGCAGAATGACTACCTGCTCAGAACTTG
Source organism: Solanum stenotomum (assembly GCF_019186545.1). NCBI lineage: Eukaryota > Viridiplantae > Streptophyta > Magnoliopsida > Solanales > Solanaceae > Solanum > Solanum stenotomum. Next base: position 29,326,731 of record NC_064293.1, on the reverse strand, counting down.
TAATTATGGAGTTTTTGGAATATTTACTAACAAAGGGGAAGTGATTACATCGGAATGGGATCTCAGGCAAGCTCCGTCAGTGAAGAGTGAACTTCTCAAATCTTCATCATTCCCTAGAATTGAAGATTGCATTATATAAACTCATTACATAGTTACATACAATCTTACTAATTAGTTCACTTGAATAATTTTTAGGTGCATTACTACAAGATAAACTATTAGACTGAAGGGAGTCTTCTCCTGTCAACCCAATTATATAGTGTTATAATTATAATGTGATCACAAGGATGGGTCTGAAGCATCAATATATTTGGAGTTTTAATGTTTGTCATATTTAAATTAGAGTGAAAAATGTTAAAGATTATTTATATTAGCAATTGCGCTCAACTTGTAAGTTGAAGAAAGTGGTTCTTGTAGACGGGATAGGTCAGTAAACTAGAAGGCAGTATTAAGTATAGGTTTGATTGTCCAGTGGTTCTATATCAAAAACGATTACCCATTATTAATATCCATAAGTTACATACCCCCCCCCCCCCCAGGGTGTTGGTTGGTCTAGTGGTAACAGTACAACAAGTGATGTGCGGGTTAGGTGCACGTTACGAGTTCCAACTCTGCTGCAAACAAAAGCCTGATATCCAAGTGGAGAAGGGTAGAGGGATGGCCCCAATATCCACCCAAGTTTTGAACTTTGCGTCACTTGCGCTCAGGGGGATTTCTTGGTTATCAAATCATAAATTCCATTTAGAAATGATTATTGTGATTACGTCTAATGCTTTTCTCATTTCAAAATCTTTCCTTCATGTGTTATTATGCTTTTCGCTCTACTGGTCGACATCATGAGAGTTGATGTGGTATGTTATCATTGTTCGAAATTCTAGGTTCTTGATCGTGGAGAGAAGATAGAGCTTCTTGTTGATAAGACAGAGAACCTTCATCACCAGGTTATCATTTTATATTTATTTTTTTAAAACTTGCATTTAAATCCTTATATTGAGAACACTTTAAATCAGATGGTTTCAATTTTATTTTACAGTTTGCTTTTTGTATTATCTTACCATTTGGGAATGGGATTGACTCTTACTGGTGCTCAATCTTCATATGGACAACTTTCTTCATAGGATTTCATTATTACTTTTTGCATGTTAATCTAAACTTGAGGTTACTCTTAGCTAATGTTACTATGTGGTTTATAAGTGAGCTACAAGTGAACAACCCACCATCCTTGCCTTTTGCATTGCATGGGATTCTGACTTATCCATAGGCTAAGGTGGGTTGCCCTGTCAACAAGATGATGTCGCCTTTGATTTGCTTGATTGTTGCCTACCTTATTCTTCCATTAGTCTGACTTTTTCGTAACCCTATGATGTTGGGAGACAATGGTGCTCATATCCTCAACTTACACAAGGAGTTAAATAAGCTTATACTTCTTTCTTCATTTAAAAAAAAAAAGGAGTAAAAGAAGCTTACCTGTTTGCTTGCCCCCTTCTGTATGTTGTAAAGAGATGTGTTCTAGTGCTGTATAGATGGACTACCATTGATGGTTGGCAATATCCGCCTGACGTCTAAAGATATTGTATTTATCCTTGTCAAATTGATCAGTTCGTTATAATATTAGTTGACAACTTATCCTCCCCCCTCCAAAAAAAAAAGATTTGTTATGATATTAATTAGCCTCAGTTTTCATTTAAGCAGCAACTTTGTTGTAGTTAACCATCATTATTGTATAGAGTTCTGGTGGCTGTTGTTTCCATGTTGCTTTTGCCCCAAAAAGAAGTTTGTGCCATCTGTTCAAAGCACCAACCAATGCTAGTGGCTTCTTTGATTGTAACAGGCACAGGACTTCAGGAACACGGGAACCCAAATACGGAGGAAGATGTGGCTGCAAAACATGAAAATCAAGCTGATAGTGTTAGGTATCCTGATAGCTTTGATCCTCATCATTGTTCTCTCAGTTTGCAAGGGATTCAATTGTGGAATTCTATTGTGATGCTATAGTTGTATGAAAAGCTTTGTCTTATATCAGCATTTACAGTTCTGTGAGAATACAGACGGTGTATGTTCTGTATGTATTAGCCTACTCACTTTTTTTCTGTTTGTTGGAGCAGAAAGGATCTGAGTTTTCTCTTCTTTATATTCTGGTCTAAATGTCGTAGTATATGATGCCGCCATTGAGAGGTCATTTTGTGCTGTTAATGATATGTTCCTTTTTATAAGAAAAAGACCTGCAATGCTAGAAACTCTTGTCAATGATCAATTTTTCATCCAGTTGGTTTTGCGTTAGGTCTTTGACCATTTTATATGTTGGTAACCCTACATACCCTTGAGCATTGCTGAAGAATATATTTTTGTTTAGGGCACTTGGCTGGTTTATTCAAGAAGCAAACCTTTTTTCCAACAACGTAAAATTTTCAACACTTTTTAAAATATTTTTCTTAATATTATTACTAAGAATTGGGGGATGAGGAAGGGCAAATGGAGAGCTGATTGTAAGGTGTGGAATTTAATCATCTTATACAGCAACAACAACAAATGCGTGTGATTTTACAAGTGAGATTTGAGAAGAGTAAGATTTACACAATCTATTTCTTATTTTTATTAGGGTAGAGATTATATCCAATCGATCCTTGTCAACCTTCCTCTTTTATTTGAGCTTAAGATTAACCTTGGTTAAATGTGAAGAATAATGACTCTTTTATTTGAGCTTAAGACTAACAATGAAAGCGAGCTCATACAAGACAAACCTTGAATGTGAAGAATAACTTCCATTGTTTTAAGTCTACAAAGATTTTATAACAAAAAGTATATTAATGTTCACTGAAGAAGAAGGTCGTCAATAGTTGCCCATTTTTAATTTCCCTCTAACTCCGAGTCCGGAATTTAAACCTTATAGTTGAAGTTAGAAGGTGTTTCTTGATACATATGTATCATCATTTATCCTTTCGTACCAATCTAGGAACAAACAAACTTTTTACGTGTTTTCGAAAAATTATTTCACTTTATTTTTTAAAAATATAGAAGTATCTTACTTCTTTTCAATTCTATACCAAAAGATGTAATTTTCTATTCAATATTTTTTTAAAAAAAATTCAAAAATTCCTTTTAATTTCTTAAACTTGGTCTCCATCAAAGTAATTAAAATGGGACGGAGGCAGTAGTACAGTAAAATTAATGGGCTGCCGTGATTGGGTCCGCTGACCCGTTTTCCTGCCCTCTGTTCATCGAGCTCTGGCAATGCCGTCTTCGCTTAATCCCAGTTTGAAAAGGAATGAGCGAGACACGAATTATAAGAGGGAAAGGATGAAGCTGATTCACTGGACCTTCTTCTTCAACTTATAACAATTATGGCCACTTCTGATTCTCAGCGTCGCCGCGTTTTTGGTTAGCATTTCCCCCTAATTTTCTGTATCTCTCAGTTTTATGAAATTCTGTGTGGATTATTGTAATTATGCAAACTGTGTTGCTGAATTAGTTGAAATTTGAAAAGATTAGAACTTTAACCAATTGGACACACTGGGTTGCTTTTGTGTGTATATTAGTACTGATAGTAGGATATTAACGTAATTTAAATTTATTTGTGGGTGATGTAGTTGGTAATATACCATATGATGCTACTGAGGAGCAACTAATGCAAATCTGTGAGGAGTTGGACCAGTTGTTTCCTTCAGGTCGGTTTATTTTCTTTGCCTTCTCCCTTAATTGACTCAGGGACTGCTTTATCTTTGTTTTATTTAGTTAAAGCAGCTGATTTTGTTATCCGTAGGAGGATATAAAAGACTGTCCTTTTGCAAGTTTCCAACTTACAAGTGCACGAACATTATAGTATCTGTAAGAAAATAGTGAAGATGATAAAACAAATACTCTTTTAACCTTTTGATCATCCCAAATTCGGTGTTTTTTGTAATGCTGATTTTCTGGTCATTCATCCCTGTAGATGTTAGTTTGCTGATTGAGGATTTGAGGTGACTAATGGACAAAGTGAATTCTACAGCTAGAATACCTAATATCATTTAATCTTTTGTATAAAAATGAATGCATGTCCAGTTCCAAAAAATAAATAAAAAATGAATGCTTGAAGTTTTTATCGCAGCTGGTCGGAAACTTATCACCAGCAAGGATTTTTAAATTCTGTTTAGAGGGAATTATGTGGAGGATGACTGACTGAAGGAGACTCTTTTTCATCTGATAGGAGCTGATTTCTTCCTCCTCCTCCTTTTCTTACTTGGATGAGTCCACCTAGCATTTCTCATCTTTCTATTCACTCTATTTTCCTCCTCAGATTAGTGATTGATAAAGAAACTGGGAAACCAAAAGGTTATGGATTCTGCGAATACAAGGATGAAGAGACTGCATTAAGTGCTCGCCGCAACCTTAAGGGGTACGAGATAAATGGTCGGCAGCTAAGAGTTGATTTTGCTGAAAATGATAAAAATTCTGACAGAAATCGTGAACAGGTAATACATTTAAATTTCCTTGGACAATTTATTGTATTACTCCTTACCAAAAACTACTACAGAGTTTATTTCTCTACCTGTTTTTTAATTTCTTGTCCCTGGAGTGAACATCCATTTTCCTGCTTGTCTCAACCAAAATATCCATATATATTAAAGTTATTGGATTTTATGGTTCTCAACAACTGGCGTCTGGCTATTTCAAAACCATGACAGTGTTAGTGGAGTTGTGAAGATGCTTAAATTTCATATAAGGTGGTGTTGGCATCTCATTAGGTTCTGTGGGAGATGAAGGTGGTGTTGGCATCTCACTAGGATCGTGATGAACTTATTCTTTTTTAAGGTATCCAGCATTAATGTGACTGGCTTCTATCCTGGTTAATGACAAAATTGGTATCTGGTGCTTTAACCATTTTAGCTACCTGCAATTAGCTCACTTATTCTACTTTTGCCTCTACAGTGTTTCACCTAGCTGACTTGCATATGTCAATTTCTTCGTAGTCGTTCGTAGATTTTGGGGATCACATCTTACTCTAACTTTTCTGTTTGATACCCTATCTTGATCTGGACATCTAAACTAGTCATTAGCGCATAAAACTTGTTGAAGTAAAGTATTCATCATGACAAAGTTTCAGATATATAGTTTGTTCAGTTGGAAGAATCTATGATGCCCTTCAATCTTGAATTAACTGTCTTACTTTCTATTTTGAATTAAAATTAAGATCTTTTTGATGAAGTGAGATAATTGCATTGACAGAGTCAACAGAAGATTCAAATTACAGAAGTATGATGCGACTCCTATATTGAATCAGGGAGTCGATGATGTCCAAAACTAACTTGGATCATTTACTTCCTCATGTTTTTATGTTTGTTTTTTTTCAAAACTGGTATCTACTTCCCCATGATTTCACCAACAAAAAGGGTTTGGAAGGTGTTTAGCATGTTATCATTGGAATGGTCACTGAATTCTCTTCAAAGATCATGCGCTGGTTCTTACCACTAGACCAATCCCCTAGGCATTATCCAAAACATTATTGATCAGTGGTAATCTTCCTCCATGGATAAGTACTGCTTTTCCACATATCCAACTTCCTCCCTATTCTTCTATTGCTCCTTGCCACGCATCAGACGCTCTATGATTTTACCTCCAAATGTAGACCCCAGTGTTGTGAAAGGCAATTGCCTCGTCCACAATGGAGAGAGGTGAGGCGACCCTTCATCGCCTTTTAGCTTTGTGGCGAGGCAATCTTCAAAAGGCGACAGCATGATGACAAAAGGCGAGAAGCAAGTGGCGAGAAAGGCAAGAAAGGTGTCACCTTTTGTATTTTCTTAAGAAAAGGCGACCAATTTAGGATTTTAAAAGTTAAAAGGTAATTTTAGGGTTTTCAACTAGACTCCTTCGGCGACTAGCCAGACTTTTCCGGCAACTCCAAAGTCTAAATCAATACATATTTCTTCTTTTCTTCTTCAGTTTTCTTCTTCCTCTGGTTCTTTTTCCTTCTTCTTCTTCAGACTTTAGAATCACTTCTACCTTTGTTTTGACTTTTTGTTATGTTTTTTTTCTCATTCAAGTTCTAGACTTTTAGTATGTACTATCTATTTTCAGTTTTTGAATTGAAATATTTGCTAATATGTTATTGCTATTGAGATTTTGATTATTTACATATGCAATTAAATATTTTAATTTTTTGGTATTAAATGGTGCCGCACTTTAAAAAGGCGAGCGCCTCGCCGCTCACCTCGCCTTGTGGTGACTGGTGAGACAGACCCTTGTCGCCTTTTATCTCCTTTTGCCGTCCAAAACACTGGTAGACCAAGTAAGCAGCAGGAAATTGTCCTGTTTTTCACCCCAAAATCATAATTAACTACTGAATTTCCCCCAGCATTAATTGGATAAAGAAGGCTCTTGCTCATGTTAATGTGTAAACCTGAGGAGGCCAGCAATATACTTCCTTGACTGAAATGAGGAATTATTTGCTACAATGTTTAAGTTTTCATTTTTCTTGCTATAAAAAAGGTGCAATTTCACGAACGTCTATTCTAAAATGTAAATTCTCTAAAAAGTTAGCTTCATCTACATTGTTAAATCCTCTTTCATTTACATACATCAAAACTCCAATTGTTACCTAAAAGTTGTGCCCGGTCAGAAGACTGTTCCTAAATTAGGATGCAAGTAGCACTTTTTAATATTCAAACCCCTCTTGAAGAGAAGGGCAGAAGCATAAATATTGTGAGAGAACTTCATCTGTGACGTATTACCATTATTTTTCTGGACGTCAATTTTTCCAACTCAAGCAAATACTTTGTTGAACCCCACCAAATGAGAAAAGAGAAACGAACAAAAAATTAGCATGTAAGGAAAGCAAATGCTTCTTTTCTCTAATTTTTAATAACATCTATTCAATTGACCATGTTTGTCTTTTCGGCAGGGTCGCGGCGGACCTGGTATGACTGCGAATGTTGGTATGTTTCAATTTCACTTCTGATTTTCACCCTTTCTTTTTCAATAAGCAAAATAGAGAAGGGTCATATCATCAATTGTTTTTTATCCTCTTTGAAATTAGAATCTAACATTTTCTATGGTAATGTCTATCAGATCCCCAAAAACACATTGGGGGACCAGCTGTCCCTGTGGATTCTGCACTTCAGCAGCCATTAGGCATGTCAGTAGCTATGACTGCTGCAGCCGTTATGGCAGGAGCTCTTGGAGCTGCTCAGAGTGGCTACTCATTCAGTCAGTCTGGGATAGATCCTTTAACACTACATATGTCCAAATTGTCTAGGAGCCAACTGAATGATGTTATGTCTGAGTTCAAGGTCAGGATGTTGATTGCATACGTCTCCAACTCATGATATTTCTAGTTCTGCTTGAATATTGCTGCAAAATTATAAAATAGCAACAAACTTGGACAACATACCCAATGTAATCCCACAAGTATGCTAGCCTTGTGGATAACTGCTAGACATGATTATTGTAATTTTGATGACAGGCAATGTGTACACAAAACAAGGAACAGACACGCCAACTGCTGCTAGCAATTCCAAATTTGTCAAAAGCTCTTTTTCTGGTATTAACCTATGGTAGATGCTCAACATATTGCAAGTTTCTGCTGTTGTTTAGTATTTTTGTTATTGCTGACTTCAAAACAATCATCTATTCTTCATTGCAAATTGCATAGCCGTTTTTCTTTTCTGGAGTGCTGAGCATGCTTTATTGCAACATGAAGGGTGTCATATTACTTGTTCTCAGCATCAGAATATCACTGTTGTTTCTTTTTACATTGCATGATTATTGAAACCACACAGTTACTAGTTTGTATTTGTTTGCCAATGCAGGCACAGCTAATACTGGGAATGGTAACCCAACCAATGGTTCGTTCACTGGCTCCTTTGTTTTAATACCTCTCTCTCTCATATATATTTATATAGATAAGCTGTCAAAATGTATCTTTTCAAAATTCATATAGGTTTCCTTTCCTTTATTGTTCTTTTGAGTTTGATTCCTATTGTTTTGGTATCAGAATCACGTTAAGGATCGCCTAGTTCTTGATTTTATTTGAAAATCAGCAGACACACATATATTGTCTTCATTTTATTTAGGGCATTCTACTGCTGCTGCTGTTTTAGTTGTTTTTTGAGGAATCAGTTTGTCAAAGAGCCACACCTGATAATCTTTGAAATTTGCAGTTGCAGACGCTAAACATTCGGCAATCTGCTGCACCTAAGCTGCAGCCATTGGTTCTAGATAGTCAGCAAAGTCAACAACTGGCAACTCAGTCTCTTCGTGGGTTACCCCCACTTCCTCCTAGTTTACTCCCCCAGGCACAGCCTCAGACTCAACTAGCACAATCGCAGAACCAAGTTTTGCAAAGTCAGTTGCCTAAGCCTTCTAGAAATCCTTCCATCAATGCAACCCAAGTCAATGTGTCAATTAATCCACCAGTTCAAGTGGGAACTTCTGTTGCTGTAAAGCAGCAAATGCAGCCTTTTTTCTTACAACAAGCTGGGCCAGTTGCTTCCATGAATTTTACATATAATAGTCAGCTGGGGACAGAAAAGACAAGATATCATCCTCCTCCTTCATCAATGCGTACCCCATCATTGGAACAAGGTTCTCAGGTGTATATCTTTATTTACTGTTAGTCTACAACTGCAACAAACGAACACAGCTGGCAAAATATAAAATCTATGGGAACATTGATTTGAAAATAAGTTAATAAGGACAATATAACTTACTTTGGATGATTGTCATGCTTGAATGGTTAAGTAATTTTCCAAAGAATAAATTTTCCGTAGAAAGGAAGAGAGCTTAAATATTGGATTCTCTTAATAGATTTAGGATGAAACAAGAAGATGACTAGAATCTTATGCAAAAGGTTGCTTTATAATACAAGCTCTGCTCCTTACCCCTTTTCTACTCATGGAAAATTTACTTGATATGTCTCCCAAACACAATAAAATAGGAAGTCCATAGGATAGTATCTATATGGAACAGTATGTATCTTTCTGCAAGAGACTTACCTTCAGTGATGTTATAGTTTGTTTCTTCCAAAGGGACATCAATGTGAACTTGTATAATTTTATTTTTTTATTAACAGGGAAATCCTTCAGTAGTGTCTGGTGTCTTGGATAATACGAATAAAGACTCTCAACGACCCCAGGCTCCTAATAATTCATCTTTGATTACCAGACCAGCTTACCCTTCAGGTTTGCCTGAGGTGAAGAGAGGGGCAGCATATAATCTAGATCTTCTGAGTCGGCCATCGAAAACGACAAGGCTAAATGATGGAATAAGTTATGCCTTACCTGATGCAAGTGTATCTATGCCCCAGTCAGGATGCTCGACTCAAGTTTTAGCTGCAGCAGAAATGTCAAACCCTGATAAACAAGCTACTCAGGTAATTTTAGAGTGTTGAGGTTTCTTTGTAATCAATTGAAGGAACTTAAGATAGATCAATTGCAAATGATAAGTGAATTTAGATGTTTCTACTTCCATTTGTTTTATTGCTTGATATATTGATTTGAAAGTGTGCATAACTAATACATTCGATGCATACAATCTTCAATGTGAATATGTTAAATGCCCCTTAGTGTTTTGATTTGATACTTTATTTAGAATCGCATGGGATGTAACAGGTACAGCTTCCCTCGGACGTTGAGTCTGCCTTGCTGCAACAAGTACTGAGTCTCACTCCTGAGCAGTTAAGTGCACTGCCACCAGATCAACAGCAGCAGGTCATTCAGCTCCAACAGATGCTTCGGCAGCCAACATAGCCAAACTTTAATACGTGACAAGGACCTCAGATACTTGCCCCACCGAAATAATTGTGCAGAAGGGCATGTTGTCTTTTGGATCATTTACCATATTGTAAAGTGATTGATTTCCAAAGGATTGTTAAAATGCACTTGGGTGTATTACATTCATGTAATGACTATAAGCAGGCTGTTTACAAGCTAAATGAAAGAAAGAGGAAAGAGTTTTGTAGCTCCAGTTGTACTCAAGCATTAAATATTTATTCCTATTATTGTTCTGAAGAACCCTATGAAAGTGTGGTACTCGATATCACCCTCATATAGGGATGACAATTGAGGCAGGATAGGGCGGGTCAAAGCTTTTATTTTCAAAAATTAAACGGGAAGCACCCGATAAAAGTGTAATACTCGATGCCACCCTCATATAGGGATGACAATTGGGGCATGATAGGGCGGGTCAAAGCTTTCTCATATAAGGATGACAAATGGGGATGGTATAGGGTGGATCAAAGCTTTTAGAAATAGTTTATCACTTACTACTTGAGCGACTATTAAATTTTGTCCAATTTAATGTTGCAACGGGTAAATTGAAGTAATTAGCAGCCACATGAACTTTCAATTAATTCATAGTTAATGTACAATTTACTGCTGATATTTTTTATTAATGTGTTAAAAAAGGTTTGAGTTTGAATTAATTGATCTTTAAATATAGTATAATAGATCTACTGCTTTTACCGTAACAAAAGTAATCAACAACTAATATATCTAAAAAATTACTAAAACAAGAAATGAAAATGTAATGTTAGAGTGATTAGATAGAAAGAAATACTAAATTTTGATAATGAAAATAAAGAATATGTAAATAGGAACTGAATGAAGCGCGGCTAAACAAAGCTAAATAGAGGGCAAAGCTATATTTAAACAAGACAAACGTGGTAGAACAAAGCAAAACTTTAACAGGGAGAAACTGACCCATCCCGCACCGCCTCATTGTCATCCCTGCCCTTTATCCTTATATGGACATTTGAGTCATGTAACTGGTGAAAGCCAAAGTCAGGTTCTAACGGCTCGTTTGGTAACTGGTTAGTGTTATGTAAGTATTAGACTATCTCTAACCCTCTTCTATTTTACTCTCTATTCTCTATATTTAGAGAGTAAAATAGAGAATGGATACTCCAACCCACTTTCATATCACTCTCTATTCTTCAAATTTAGAGCGTTGAATAGTAGTTCTCCAAATTTGGAGAATAGAGAACTACTATTCACACTCTCTATTTCACTTTTTCAAAACTTTATTATTATTTCTAATTAACATATTATTTTACATATTATGTCATTAATTAAATATCTAATATTCATAAAAAAAAATTAAATGTAATATAATATTTTAAAAAATATATTATTTAATATATACTAGTACTTTCATCCCGAATTAATAGTATTTTGATTTTTTCTAATTTTCGTCAATAATATAATTTGATTTTATTATTAATTTTCACTATAAAAAATACACAAAATTAAAATGATAAGATGAAAATTTTAATTTAAAAATACAATACATAATATGATAATTTAAATACAAGATAACAATACAATACATAACATAATGACTACATGTATTATACTGCACAACATGATAATTGAGGATGAACGTGAAAATGCACCAATTCAAGATGTCGTAGAGGCTCCAACTCCAACGACAGAAATTGTGGTAAATGAAAATCCCCGGTTTGAATAATTTTTAGCTAGACATAAAAAATTTAAGGACAAAAATGCACATTTTGAACTCCATAATGCATTAATAGAACATTTATGGGAGCAACGTAATAATTTTGAAAATTGAGTGTTTATGTATTGTATTTCACTTTTATTTGAATTTGTCCACTAATTTGTATATTATATTATATTTTCTTACAATTTATGTTATTTAAAAATTAAGAATAAAATATAATTTTATATTAAATAAAAAAATTGAAAAAATAAAATTTTCTATCACATGAAAATCTATATTACTTTAAAATCATGAACTCCTAACTTGAATGTTAAATTACTATAATATCCCTAACTTAGGTTGTGACTTTTTCGATCAGTTGTGACTTTTCCTATAAGTTGTGAATTTTTTCAAAAGGTTGTGATTTTTCGATGAGTTGTGACTTTTCCAATGAGTTGTGACTTTTTCAATAAGTTGTGATGTAGATATATGCTTCTGAATAACTATTTCCAAAATTATTAGACTTCTTAAGAGTTAGATAATTGTCATGATTTTTTTTTTTGATGTTCAAGACAAAGAATGACTTTATTTATCAATTTTACTTTTGTGAATTAGATTGTCAGGAAGTTTGCTTCAAAATAGTTATTATTACATAAACATAGATGTATTAGTTTATTTTTATTATTTATTTAATAACTATTTTTTATGAGATAAATATTTCATTAATGCAAATATCTATCTATATCTATATCTATATTACCTTAAAAACATGAACTCCTAACTTGAATGTTAAATTACTATAATATCATTAACTTAGGTTGTGACTTTTTCGATGAGTTGTAACTTTTTCGATAAGTTCCGACTTTTTTCAAAGGGTTGTGATTTTTCGATGAGTTGTGACTTTTCCAAAGAGTTGTGACTTTTTCGATAAGTTAAGACTTTTTTCAAAGGGTTGTGATTTTTCGATGAGTCATGACTTTTTCAATAAGTTGTGACTTTTCCAAAGGGTTGTGACTTCTCGGAAATGTCATGACTTTTCATATAAGACACAAAAAACACTTTTTCATACTACCCTTTGTTGACTATAAATAAAGGGCATTCCTCTCATTATTCAAACATAATTTTTTTTAATCTTCTGCTCTTCTTCTTCTTGCATTTTAAAAAATTTCGTGTGATTTATTGTCGTTGAGTGAGTTTGAAGTTTAGCGAAATATGAGGTACCACTATTCTGATGAAGTAAATCGTTCTATCCTAAGAAGGTATACTCCATAACCACGAGTACTTGAGGAAAATAATTTTGATGATATAATAATATTTTTTTTACTTAATATATACATTAATATGTAATGTTTCAAAATATGAAATTAACATGATGTAGTTTAAATACATTTGTTTTTGTTAACAATTTCTCTTGTGATGTAGATATATGCTTCGAATAACCATTTCCAAAATTATTAGACTTCTTAAGAGTTAGATAATTGTCATGATTTATTTTTTTGATGTTCAAGGAAAAAAAGAACATTCACAATAGAATCTGCAATATTATTTTGTGCAAAACTTATTATTCAAATCTTCGCTTAAATAAGCAATATTATTTACTATGCCATATATTTTCTGAATTGGTAATCACGTGCAACACACGTGTTGAAAAACTAGTTATATAAAGTAATTATTTGGGGAAAAAAATAAAGGATTTATATTATGAAATAAGAAAATAAGAATGAAATAAAAATAAAAATATAATATTGAGGAGAGAGGAAAATATACTTTTTGGAGAGTAAAATAGAGAATTGGGTTGGAGTTGGTTGTCTGATAAAATAGAAAACTCTATATTTGAAGAGTAAAATAGAATGTAGGGTTGGAGATGCTCTTAGTAATGCATAGATTAATTATGAGGAAATTTAATTATTTTATGCAAGATTTAGTTATTCCACTTTATATTCTGCATAGAATAACTATAAATTCTCATAACTTATACAAATAGTAGTTATGCGAATTTCTAAGTTTCAAATCAAAAGTAAATTTGTGTGAATCCACAATCATAGACTATGCAATAATGAAAGATACATTTGTATTCACTTTCATTCAGAAGACGCAAAGATTGTGCTACCGTAGAAGCCAATATGAAATAAACATTCACAATCCACAATCATGAACTTGGCTCTGCACTAAAGAAAGGTGCATTTGCATTCACTTTCATTCAAAACAAGCAACGACTGAGCTACCGCAAAAGCCAGTATGAACAAACACTGACAATCCACAATCATGAACTCAGCTCTGCACTAAAGAAAGGTGCATTTGTATTCACTTTCATCCAGAATAAGCTATGGTTGAGCTACCACAGAAGTCGGTATGAACAAACACGGACAATCCACAATCATGAACTCGGCTCTGCACTAAAGAAAAGTGCATTTTTATTCGCTTTCATTCAACACAAGCAATGAATGGACTACCGCAAAAGTTTGAACAAACACCGACTTCTCATTATATTAATTTTATATGTAAATAACTTACACTCTAACTAGTCGCTTAAACATAGCATTATTTATACAAAATTTAATGTCTTAATGTCTGCATAATTCACCTTCAAAACAACCCCTAATTGGATAAAATCAGCTCATAATTAAGTAAAACATAACTAATCTCACTCCATTCAGATAAATAAAAGTAAATGAACATCTTTAAACTGAAAATCTGAAATGAGTTTCTGTTTGTTACATTAACTAGTGAAATTCATGACCACTTTTACATAGAATATAATCAATATAGATGCTGCACTCTCCATTTTAGTCCGGAGTGAAGATGGTCTACAAATAGGGGGAGAAAATTTTGTTTTATCGAACAACACGTCAAGGGTTCAATTCCTGCTAACTTCAAAACCAAAAAAAATACAGTCAAGTATAGTTAGCAACTCCGCTTCTTTCTTCATACTCTTATCATCATCTCATTTTGTTCCTCTCTATTACCTCATCAAGTCGAGCCGAGTTTCTTTTGGACATAATCTCTCTATGATATAATCCTGCATATATTCTACTCTCGAAATCACTATTGTTGTTGTATTACCTCATCAAAGCTGCTCTTGTTTTGATGAGTTTTCATCATCAAAATTCCAATTCTCACACAAAACTCTCTTACCTATTCCACCACTTCTACACACACCTAACACCCCACCACCACCACCAATCTTGAACCTCACTTTCCCTCTCTTCAATGGCAATTCAAGTCCTTTACTTTCCTTTTCCCCACTATCAGTTTTTTTCTCCTCTTTCTTCTCCCTCTCTGGTTCCTCAGTTTTAGCACAATATCCCCAAAGTTCCCTTCTTCTCTTCTCAACAGTTTCCTTCTCGTGATTCTCAATCACCGGCATTACTGGTAGCCATGTCGGAATATGCTTCTTCTCTCCTCCAATGTACTCAATCTTACTACTACCTACATTTCTCATACCTTTTCTGCTTCCTACTGAAAATATTTTCCTAGGTAACGGTTTTGCGAATGGAATTTCCTTGGAATCCTCCGTAAATGTATCGAGTTTCTTCACCGCGCCGGAGTTGAGAAAGCAACCGGTAGCTCTCCATGCTCCGGGGAATCCACTCACGGAGCTCAGCTCATCCACGGCGGCGATTGTGTCGACGAGATTTGCCTGGGTACGGGATGCTGAGTTGGCTGAATCCGCGGCGGACTTAGCGATTGTTCTCAGGTACCTGACGGCGATGTCTGTTAGGATTCCGAGAACAGGAGCTTCTGCCGCTGTGAATCCGATTGAACTGCAGATCTGCGCTACTGCTGTTCTGGTTATGGTGAAGGCGTAATCGGATTCCGATAACGGCGTGGACGGAGGAGGAATCACCTTTGCCGCCAGAGGACGGTTGCGATTTGATTTTGAACTCATGTGGGCGGCTCTGCTTCGAGAGTCCTGAAACAAAAACCCTAGATGTTCATTGGAAAGTTTTAGAGGCAGAGTGGGGGCTCGAACTCGTGCCGTTAAATTGCCGAAAGTAATAAACTGCAAACCAGTACGCTAGGAAATCTAATAGTACATTGTTTTTATTTTTTACATTATTTAATTAAAAAACAGGAGAGAGACGTTTACCTTGTACGAACTTGAGGTCGATAAATCTGCAAATCTAGAAATTTACTTCAGCCAATTGAATTTTTCCAAATTCTTTCTGTTTAAGAACTAAAAGAAATTGTGTAAGTATAACATTTTTTTAAGAAACACAAGTCACTCTAACAAAAGAGACGCACACATCAAGATGTTTGTCAGCGAGTGGAGGCGACCGCTCAATAAAGAGGATTTTATCTTAGGCGATTGCTCAATAAAAAGGATTTTATCTTGAAAATGCAATGTAATGAAAACGATGTGGACTATGTATATGGTAACTTACTAGGGTTTACGTAACCCATGCTGGATTAATCGTATTTTGGGCCGGAGCTCTAAACCTATTTGAAATGGCCCATTTCTACTAAAAGGGTGAGAAAGGAATAGATGTATGACTGGCATAATATTTACAATTGAATTAAAAAATATATAGGGATTGGACAATTTGCCGAAGAAAATACTCGAATAAGAAATCGAATTGAGACAGATACCGATCAAATTGAACGTATTAAGCATAAACAACTTCTTTTTACTGATCCCGACATATGAGGGTTTCGTTCAACTACAAGCATCATGAATCAAGGGGAAAATGAAATCATATGTTGGAAGGTGAATTTAATGGGGTTCAAGTTTTTCATTTTCTAAAGTAAAATTATGATTTTACGTTTAAAGGAAGTTTTAAGAGTCTACTTTAGCGATGAACTCAATTATGCAAAATATCACGATCCAACTCGTCATGAGAGACACTCACCCTAAACCCCTATGGTGGAAGAACCACTATCTAATATCATGCAAAACGTTTAACAACATAAGGAAATTGTTTTCAAAAATTTCAAACAAATTTCATAAAAAAAAAGTCATTGTTGCCAATCACTCGCGAATAACCCCCTTAAAAACTGAAAGCCGTGTACCAAAACATCTCTCTAGTCTAGAAAAGAGGATTCCACCTCGAACAAAGCAATCTTAAGTCTGGAAATGGACCAGAGAGAGAAGAGAAATCCATAGCATCCCAAAAGAAGCAACTCACCGTTGAATTCAGGAAATGCGAATGTCAGAATTAGATTGCAAAGCAACCGTCAGACTATACTTTATACTCAACAACAAAAGAGCAAGTACAACATCAGTACACAAAATTACAAGTGTACTAATAGAATCATCTATCGGCTCCAAATATACGAAATATGAAAAACAACCACAACTTAGTAAAATAGATAACAAATGTGACAACATGACAAACAACAATACAACAAATCAGTCTGGTTCATTCACGAAACCCACACATACAAACAATCAATGTATCAGGCGTGGTACCTTAGTCAACCGTTAGAATGTACCGACATGGTACTCGAGCCAACTATATATATGAATATTCCTTATTAGGCGTGGTACCCGAGCCAACTATTAGTGTAATAACCTGGAAAACTAGTAAGCCCAAGCTAGAGTCTGATGGAAACGAATAGGTGAAACTAGAGCCTAACTTATGTGTCTTTGAGTTGTCATGAGGTTTTGAGGTTGTAAAATGATGTACCGAGCCTGGGTTGAGGTGTTTAGGGGTTAGACGTCAAGGTACGACCCCTCAAAGACCAACCAAGGGTCCTTGAGGGGACCCTAAAGCCTAAACCCTAAGGTTGCCTAAGTTCACAAAAAATAGTCAAATAGGTGACCTACCGATGACCATCTACGGCCAGTAGATTGCTTCACGCCCCGTAGGTCATGGGCGTAGGTCAAGGCCTGCAAAGCTAAGCCTCAGGTGCAAACCACGGAGGTGATTGACATCCAATAGCTTCACCTACGGTCTGTAAGTGGAGGGGCGTAGGTGCTGCCAGTTTTTAAGATTTTTAGTTTTAGTTAGATGTTTGGTAATTAATTAGGGGTTAAGGTAGGTCGGTTAGTTAGTAAATTAATCACCTATATAAGCTAATAAGACCCTAAACTAAGTCATTAATTCATTATATCCCAAGACCCCAAATCAAAACCCAACTACTTGCCCCTCCAAAAATCTTCTCTCTAGAAACTCCACTGAAGACCAAGAGAAGGGATCAAGCTAGGGCGTGGAGATGGAGGATTCTTCATATGAATTTGATGGGATTCTATGTCTAAGGTATGGGAGTTTTTCATCCTTGGGAAGCTATCACCCACGGATCCCTTTTAAAAGCTTTTAACTTAATTAGTTGTGGTTTCAACTCAACTCCACAAATTCCTTTCAAAGTCACTTTTAAAGGGTGAATTATGTTTGTTTATGAATATAAGACTTATTTTATATGATTTTAACTCAAATTCTTCAAGAATCCATAAGACCCTCAATCCTAGCTATTGTCATTCTTTACATTATGAGATGGTTTTGCAAGTTGATTCAATTGATTGGATGTGAGTTAATTATGATGTAATTGCATGATCTAAGTTTGATTTTACAAGTATATTTGATTAACCTATGATTCTAAGGTGAATCGATGAGGCCTAGGGCTATGTCATGAAAAAGGCAAA
This sequence comes from Solanum stenotomum, assembly GCF_019186545.1. Taxonomy (NCBI): domain Eukaryota; kingdom Viridiplantae; phylum Streptophyta; class Magnoliopsida; order Solanales; family Solanaceae; genus Solanum; species Solanum stenotomum. The sequence continues at coordinate 29,308,736 of NC_064293.1, read as the reverse complement.
TTTTGGGTTTAGATGTAACCTTCTAAGAATGGTGAACTTCTTGATGAATTGCCTTAGATTAGATCACCTAGACATGAATTGCTTATAAGTAAAGCTTGTAGACATGAACTAACTTGATTAGGGATTATATGAATGAGCATGTTTGTGTAGTGTTGGGATTGAGGTTATATGTTCTTATATGATTATAATTGATCAAGGATGAGGCATGTGGTTAGGTTACCTTAAGAACTAGGATTACTTAATAATCATGTGAGGCATTGCTTGAGAGCACGGCTTGTTATATGAAGAGGGCTCCTAGGGCTTAAAGGTAAAGAGCTAATAAGCTAAAGGTGTTAAGGCTCCAAGAAGGAAGTCATTATGTATGTTGAATTGTGTATGGCCCTATTGTGAGAAGACTTCATCTACATGACCTCTAATATGAGTATATGAGTTTATGCATAGGATGAATGTTGTACTTGGGTTATGACTATATCTATGTTTCATGTATTGAATGCTTGTGTTAACTCAATATGACCCTTGAATGCAAGATATGAGGTGTATGTATGATTATTATATTATATGCATGTCTATAAACATTTTGAGTATAATGTGTCCATTGTGATAATGTTGTTGTTATATTAATGGAAGGACAATTATACACACACTTCATGCATAAATACGATTATGAGGTATTTGTGGTGTCAATTGAAAGGCTAGTTCTCATATGCACCTTTACATACTATTATGCATGAAATGTACACGACCATGATGATCCACTTGAAAGGTGGAGGTGTTAGTTATTGTGTATATTGTGGTATTGATGGAAGACCCTTCTTTCCTAACTCAACATATATATGGCTATGTACGATATGATATGACTATGTATGATATGTTATGAGTATGATAGTATTGTTGTGTTAAATGAAAGGTCATTCTCATGAACATTACGAATACAATGTGAAAGGTTTACTCACATGTTGATGATTCTAAAGTGAAAGGACATTCTCACTTAATGAATCACTACAACATTTTAGGCTTATGGGTACACTAAATCTAGACAACGCTTGTAAAGTGTTGCCTAAAATATTTTTGGCCACACTTTTAAAGCGTAGCCCAAATTTTTGACTTTTGGCTTCGATAATATTGGCAACACTTGTATAGCGTACTCTTTAATGGTATAGGCTACACTTTATAAGTATTGTTACATTATGATATAATTGGCAATAAGTATTTACATATATGGCCACACTTTTAAAGTATGCTATTTTTATAATTGTAAAAACAACACATTACAAGGGTGACCTTAAGCTTTTCACTAAAATAATATAATCCCTCCAACATTTTCCAGTGCCCGCTAACATTTTTATTTGGGAATAAAATAAGTCATAAAACATAAAATTCCAAGGTCCAAATCTGAAATTTTTTGAAGAAAAAACGCTCAGCTCTCAGCTCATTGATGAAATTCCCAATTTCATGAAGAAAGAACGCTCGGCTCATCTCAGCTCATTGAAGCTCCAAATCTGAAAATTTTGACAAAGCAAAACTACAAATTTTTGTAGGTATTCCTTCATCAATGCATAAACTACAAATTTTAGTCAAAGCAAATTGTAGAATGGTTTCAAAATTTCATTGTTCATCCCAGACATTCAAAACCTGATGATTTTTTTATTTTTTTCTTCAATAACAGAACAAACGCTTCAGTGAAGAAGACGATTTCTTAAATCTTCATTACATTGAAAGAATTTTGTTGGAATAGAGTTTATCAGGTAAAAAAATTATCTTTAAAAGTCAAAATTTATGGTTTCTGAGTTTATTGCTTGCGGCGTGGTTACATATTTAGCTTTAGGGTTTTGATATTCTTGTCTTTGCTGATGCGATTTTTTTTAATTTTTGGAAGTATTGCTCGTAGTTCTATTACCTACATCAGTTGATTCTTTGCCCTGTGGGATTCATGGTTGTAATTTCAACGTGTATACAGAGGTTGTTACTGGTCGTTAATGGAGTAAGTAAAGCTCAACCATAGAGAGTATTGTCGGATGTTTGGAATGAGTGTTTTTCAGGAAGATGAGGATAAGAGTAATAAGGATGGTACTCTACGAATTGGAGAGAACAACGAGAATGTGGTCATCAGTAATACGTGTGGGGTTCATGGCTGTAAGTCGAAGGCAATGGCGCTTACGAGGTTCTGTCATATGCATATATTGTCAGATTCTATGCAGAAGTTGTACAAGGATTGCAGTTTCGCCATCAAAAGGTATTTATCTTTTCTTCACATTTCATACATTTATGTCTTAGTATTTTGCACAATCCTAAGCTTTATGAAGAAATATAACTTTTCGTATGTTTGTGACTCTCAATTCGATATGATTATCCTGCCTTAGAATATCCAGCACTACATGTTTTACTCTTGCTATTAGGTTATCCTGATTCCTGAGTATAGTTACTATGCAAAATCTGCAGATAGTAGAAAAGGTAGTATCTTGTGTGGGTATGCATGCGTGAACTATCTTACTTGTAGTGTAATTTGTGTCTCAAAGATGTGTCCTTTCTGAATTGTTTCTGAAGCATAATGTATATACTCGCGCCTAATTTGCTTTATTGTTTGGTATAAAGTTGGTTAATTTGCTAACGTATGACAAAAAGATATCATCTTTTTTCCTCAAAAGGAACTTTGCCAATTAGTTTCAAGTTCTTATTGTTCTTTTTTCTTTTTCCTATTTTATCAAGGTTCTTTAGTTTTTATAGTCTTTTGTGAGGATTTCCTGATACATTTTACCCTTCTGCAATGATTGCTCTTGCACCTAGCAAGCAGAACATGTGTGTGTGAGAGAGAGTATAGTTCTGGAAGGCTGTAAGCTAAAGTAAAAGCAGGTGTATATCATTTTAGTGTTTTATGATCATTGGACATCACTTCTCCAGCAACTACGCTTTTGAATTGTACCCTGCAATTGTTAACTTTCTAACGTCATGGTATAGTTCGTGTGGGATCTAGTTCTGATTCTTACAGTTTATCTTTTCCTGCTCTTCAGAATTACGTGACTACCTTCTTGTTATTCATTGTTCCGGCCTATCTACGCTTTAACATTCCCCAAGATATAAATCATCAATATTTCCACCAAATTCAACGCCTAAATCTGGCTTTGTATTGAATCCTAAAAGGTGTTGTAAATCCCTGTGCTTTGTAGTAAGTAAAGAACAAACTTCCAACTGTGGTGATTGTTATTTTTTGTTAATTAAGAAATCTGTTGTTTCCAGCTCCAAAACTTAGTGGATAATGGCTCTTCCTCTGTCCTCCTCCGCTTAAATGCAAAACTTTGTTAACTAGCTAACATTTGAATTCGCCACATACATCGAAGAGATATTCTACTGTGTGCTACTTCTGTTGTTGAACCAAAAACCCACTAGAACCTTCTTTGTTTTGTGTAGTACTACCATTAATCCAAAAAATGAACTTTCTCCCAGTGAGAAGGTACTTGACTTTCGAATTTATAAGTCTAATTACCAGTTCATATCTATTAATCATCACAATAGTTATAACTTTGTGGATGCACCTTTTTCTAAAAATAAAAATTGTGTATATGTACCTAAAACATCTTATCATATCCTCCCTCTACTTCCTTCCACTTCTTCATTCAAGCTGGATTTTAGGTTTTTCAACTCGGTTTTTCCAATTCCTCTGCACTTTGGGGGTAGAAATTGGTTTACCAGGACCCTTCTTATCTAGTTGTGACTTCCTCTCATTATTCTTCATCAACAATTCTATGGTTTCTTTTTCAAACCCTTCGACCACCCCGTGTGTATTACTCAACTATAATAATCATGTGTAATGCTTCTGTCTTGATATCTTCTTGAGAAATTGAAAGCTGAATATTGACAGGTTCAACCTCATGAATTTGTTGTAACTGCATTTTTTATTCTGTCTCTTGTGTGTCATTAACTATCATGGTATCAGATTCCTCTCCTCAACATTTCCTGGGCTGACATTTAGTTCTTTTAAAAAACAAGGAATTTGGCGCAAGCCATTTCCTACATGGTTTGTTTATTATATGTTTTTTCAAGGCTGTTTAGACGGAATTGATGTTTTCTCTATTTGTTGATTGGTTGTATAGGGAGAAGGATGATTACGAGGTGGCAAGGAAAGTTGGGAGAGGGAAGTATAGCGAGGTGTTTGAGGGAATTCACACTACTAATAATGAAAATGCATCATCAAAATCCTTAAGCCAGTGAAGAAGAAAAAGGTTGGTTGGTTTCCTTCTTTGCTTTTTTATATGACCGTATTCAATGATAGTTAATAGCTTCTATATATTCTTGAAATTGATGCTTTTTAGAAATTTAAGGTTTTTCATTGTGAGGTCCTGAGTTTTTATTGTTGGACGACTTCTATTGCAGTTTGAGGGATGAGAACATTTCATTTGCTTGTGCGTTATATGAGTGTAAACTAGAGTAGACTCTTTTTTTGGTATATAATGAAATATAGTACTCACTTAAGATGTTGGAATCAACTTATATGAGAAAGAAAGGCATGAATGAGTTTTTAAAGATGTGGTCTACCACTCAAACTTGTAAACCAAACAGAAGGTGCACTGGAATAATTAGAAATAAATTTTGAGGGTTCTTTTTCTGCATGCAGGTAGATCTTTTAGTTGCTTCTCAAAGCCGTAGTCCTTTCCCTAAGTTAGCTTTCGTGAACTTACTGCAGACTTAACTTTTCTTCCTTGTAGTTGCGCGAACTAATTAGGTAATATCTTCTTAGAGACATCCCTTTTTACTCGACATGATTTACATCATCCACCACTTACATCTAGAAGTATTATCATCACTCAGTCACATGTTTCTGCTTAGCTTTGGAAAGGCACCCTCTTTTAGTCTTTTACACCGTAATAGATGTTGAATACAAGTAGTTAAAGGATTAATCTCTTCTCGTGTTTTATTTTGGTTTACAGGTTTTAGTTTCTGTTTTGTTCCATATGTGAAGTAAGTTTGGCTTAATACAGAAAGTGTAGGAGACAACAATTTATTTTCTTCGTTATTTGATTTCTGTGCTAGTGGGAGGTAGGAGATACCCTTGGAATTATCAAGGTGCACACAAGCTAGCCTCAGTACCATTGTAAAAAAGAAGAAGAAATTGATCCAACTGGATAAGAGAAGCATCAAAGATCTTAACAAAAACTCGTAAAACCTCATTTTCTAAGATGAACAAAACCAGAACTAACAACAATATCAGTCGATGATATTCTAATTAGACATTAATATACCACAACACACAACTACACCTCAATCCCAAACAAGTTGGGGTTGACTATAGGAATTCCAAGACCTTATAAATCTTTCAAGAGAACTTCCTTCAATGTTATTTTAGGTCTCCACTCACCATGATTTCACCCCAGGGATTAGCGCCTCTTAAGGTTGACGACATGCCCAAACAATCTCAAGCGACCTCTCATTTTAGCCTCAATGTGTGCTACTTGCACCTTCTGGAGCTTAATTTACCACATTATGTAGTAAAGTTGCAGTATCCTTGATGTCATATTACTAAATGCATAAATATTTTTTTGTTTTTTTTCTACCAAAGTTGTTAAACGTATAAAAGCCTTGTTGATGTTCTTCAAATTGGGTAGTCATTGTGTCTATGATCCTGAGCAGTTTCTTATAATGTTCAAGTTTTAAAAAGGGTTTGTGATTTCGTAGTTCTATGTTTCTGAGCTACGTAATGTATTATTGATATTCTTCAAGTTCAATCAGATATCTCTAGGTTTTGACTTTCTTTATCTTTCATTCTTTAGCCAAATGAGTTTTTTCATGTGTAGCTCTTAACTTTTCTGTTGTGTTAAGTTACTGTAGTAACTCTTGATTACTTATGAGTGATGGACCATCATATATATGCAAGTTATATGTGCATTTGCCTTTTTGTTGGCACTTTGAATCATGCTCTTTTATTTATTACAGGTACTTATCTGTTATTGTCGCTTACTGCAGATCAAGCGTGAGATTAAGATACTGCAGAATCTTTGTGGTGGACCTAATATTTTGAAGTTACTCGATATTGTCAGAGATCAGCAGTCGAAGACCCCAAGTCTTATATTTGAATATGTGAATAACACAAATTTTAAAGTGTTTTATCTAACTCTTTCTAACTTTGACGTTGGATATTACATCTATGAGATTTTAAAGTGATAATATTATACTATTTTTTTCCATTCACAGGTGAATCAATAGAACATTGTTTATGGAAACCAAGGGAGCACAGATCAACATGCGTAAGTTTAAATTGTACTTTTCTCTCTTCTGGAACCTCTCAACTGTATTTTCCTCAACTTTGCCTAGTTATTTTTGTTGACTGTTGGTTTGATCCTGCACAACAAGATCATTATAGTTGTTGATTTGTGTGTAGTTGTGGCTCCAGCTGGTAGTCCTTGCTTGGTAGTGATAATAGGAGTCGCAGGGTCAATAGGGATATCGTTTTTAGCCTGATTTTGTCTTAGTCGAGCAACAAACGATTGGATAATAGTGTAGGGAGCTGGTTCAGGGACTATGTCCTTATTAGCCTTTTTCTGGAGATTTGGAGTAGTTTGATCAATGTGAGTAGGCACCTGAATCATCATGTTTCTATTTTTTTGTAAATTTGGAACGTATTTACAAAGTTGTTAGTGTCTTTGGATTTTTCTGTTGTTGCACCTGTTCTTTGGCCTGAAGTGTACTTGGAGTTGGCATTGATCTTGTGTTATTGTGACTATATTTTGCGAGTATTAGGTGTGTCATCTTCCCCTTTTTCCACCTTGAGAATTGGAGTTCAAGCAGTATCAGAAGGCTTAAACATGATCACTGCTTGCATTCAAAGTCAGCTTTAAAGAGAATTTGCCTCTGTTTTGCGAGAATACAAGCACTGATCGTGTTTAAACCTTTGTAAGAGCTGATTTTGTTTATGAGGAATCAGAACATGAAAACATGAATGGTTCTTAGCTCTTATATATAAGTACTATATTGACTTAGAATGCATGAATGGTTCTTAGCTCAAGATATGTTATGTGTCTAAATTGATTATATATATGTGTGTTTGTTTATATGCATGTGTGTGTATATATCTGAATTTTGTAGAGTACAAAATTCTGAAAATTTTTCACTGTTAAATTTTGATTTGTAATGTGATGGTAAAAGGATATATGTGATTTCCATGTTTTAGTCCTTGAATATGCGATTTCCATGTTTTAGTCAAAACTGAAAGCACATCCATGTGATTTCCATGTTTTAGTCCTTAGAATATGTGATTTCCATTCGTTCACTGACCTGCAACTTGGTGTGAGCTTGTAATCTTAAGAACGGATGGATGGATCAAACATCAATTTATCAGTTAAATACACTGAATCTGCAATCTGCTAGAATACACAGTGTTGCCTGAACTCAAAATTAATTTATACACAGTGCTGCAATCTGAACTCAAAAAATCTGCAATCTGCTAGAATACACTGTGCTGCCTGAACTAAAAAAATCTGCATTTTGCAATCTGGAACTACATGCTACAATCTGCAGATTTGTTGTTCTCTATAATTGCTGCAATCTTCAATCTGATTTATTGATCTATAACTTCTGCAATCTAGAACTTCTTGCCTGTTCTATAACTGCTGCAATCTGATTTGTGTAGGGAAATGGAGGTGATCAAATTTGAAGGGTCGCCGTAAGTCAATTTGATCCCATTGAAGTGGATGATGTAGAGTTTTTGAACTATTGTAAAAGTTTGAATACATTATATTTGATTTTGTGAAATATATTCATTGCTAGAACATATTTAACTATTGTAAGAGTACTTTTTGAACTATTGTGTAAACATATTTAGAATATTGCTTTATAAGTGTGTGTATGTACACAAGACATACTATCTTTTGAAGTTCATTGCAAATCTATATATTTGAATTACTTATTAGCTAATTTAATGCTTGAGATTATTTATTGCCAAACAATATTGGTGTTTTTTAATTAGAAATTATGGCATATAAATATTCTATAGCCAAAATAATATTACCACACTTAAAAGTGTAGCCATAGGACTGTAAATTGTGGTATGGACATGGGCAAAGACTACACTTCAAAGTGTTGTCATACATTAGATAGAAAATGCAACACTTTAAAATCGTAGCCAATAAGGAAGCAAAGGCCACGCTTGAAGGTGTAATTGTATGAGACAGAAATGTTGCTATATAAGGTACATCAAAGCGTGACCTTTTGCCTTTTAGGCTACGCTTTTAAGCATAGCTGATAAGGTTGCCTAAACTCTAAGGTTACGCTTCTTTCCACCACCCTTGAAAAAGCGTGGCTTAATGTCAAAAAGTGTGGCCTTTTATCAAAGGCAACACTTTTTCATAGTTTAGGCCACCCTTGAAGTGCCTAGTGCATTCTCTTATGACCATGAACTTAAGTAAAGACTCAATATGACCTTTAAAGGGAATTATGCTTAGCACCGAGACGGTATGAAAGTGAGATGGAAGCTTTTACGTTAGAAAGTCCGGCTTCCTATTGTATGTTATCTCATGAGATGGAAACCTTCTACGTTAGAAAGTCCAGATTTGTAGTAGCAATCTCCTTACCCCATAACTATGTGCCCACATAGGTATATAGCTAGTGGATCCACCTATAAGCTATTATGTTAGTTCTACCTTAGGCAAGTACGCACCTCTTTTGGTGTGGGGGTAAGACACCGGATTCCATGTAGCTCACATGGTCTATGTAGGTTAAGGCTAAATCTCCCTAAATGATAAGAATATGAATTATGATAAGAACATGGGCATGTTCTATGGTTCCTCAAGAGGTTCTACTTTGTATGAATGGGGGTATGGGACTTCATTAGTACATTGCACAAGTAGACTTTGAGAGTGGGCATGGTATGTCTCTTTTATGATATGATGATTATGAGTTGAATGTATTCTTTGTATAAATTATGAATATGAATATGGACTATGCTTATGACTTCTTAATGAGCTTTACTTAGTGTGAGTGGGGGTATGGGACTTCACTTATACATTGCACAAGTAGAGCTATGTAGGGGTTATGGTGTGGGTTCTCTTATGTTATGATGACTTATGAATTATGTATGAAAGGTAAGTATGGATGTTAAGGCTGACTTCACTTGTTACAAGGTATGAACATGAATGTCTTCTTACTTATGTATGTTTGCTATGAATAAGGTAAAGTAAGATATGTATGTTAATGGTGACCTAAGAGTGGTACTTAGTGTAGATAAGATTATGGGATCCTACCTATGCATTGCACAAGTATAACTTAGGGTTGCTTATGTGGTAGTTCTATTAAGATGAGATGATCTTGGTATGTGACTATGTGTTTGAACTATGTCTTGTGAAGATTGGGATATGTACTATGCTCGTGTGGGAGACTATGTAATATGATGATATTTCTTATGCTATGATGAATTGTATGTGAGTTGCTTTATAAGATGCATTCTCTAACTATCTCAAGGATGATGTTCAAAATGGCATATAGCATGGTTTCAAATGAAATGTCCCTTTTATGCATGTTTTAATGGTTTTATTGCATGGCTTCCATACTTGGTACGTTTTGTGCTAACCCCATCTTTCTACATTTTCTACAAGTGTAGGCTTTGGAGATATTGGATTTCATCCTCATAACTAGGACCATGGTAGATCAAGAAGAAGAAGATTGGTGAGTTCTCATTGTATTCGAGGGCTTGACCATATGTCCTTTATGTCTTTCTTTTATGTTTCAAAATTTTGTAAGGGTCGTGTCCCTAAGATGTATTCAAGAGTTTTATTCTAAGTAATTAGATGGTTTGAGACATAGTGTATAGACTCTATCATTTTTTATAAAAGACTTCGATTGTAAAGAAAAGTTTTAAATTCCACTCTCTTTTCCTGTGATCTTATGACTATGATTATGCTAAGGGGTTGTATGAGACCCCTTCGGGGCAAAGTACGCCATGTTACGTCTAGGGGGTACTCCCAAGTCATGACAATTAGTATGTATCATGCATGGTACCCGAGCTGACCAAGAAATATCATGTATCAGCCGTGATATTTGAGTCAACCAACAATCATACATCTATAAGCATAATAAATACAAATCACATTTGTACACCAAGTAAGTACATTATCGCATGTAATTAATAACAATATGACATGTCAGATTATATTTCTTTCATTTTCCCTAGCCATATGTTATATAGGTGAAACTAATGCACCAATTAATAAGCACATATTACATAAATGGTAATCAAATAATAATCACCTTCCTCGAATCGAGCCTGAAATGCTCTATTGAACTTGAGCCTCTCACAAGTCAGGCATGTAAGTCATGTATCTGGGAGGAACAACAATAAAAGAAGGGCTTTCGATTTGGATCTTGCAACTATTTTCCAAACTTATATATATATATATATATATATATAAGAATCAGTTTTTTTAGAAGAAATATTATATGTATGTCCAATCTCTAGTGGTCCCTTGTTATAATACCAAACTTGTTCTTGGTCTACAATTAATTAACATAACACATAATCAGACCTAAATGGCTTAAATATATCTGGATTATGAATCTCAGACTAATTTCATGATAATTCTATCCAAACCAAGACTTTTCCTTTATACCAACTTGAATCCTCCCCTAAAGTGATCACCATAGATTCAAAGACTTAAAAATCAAATTTCTAACTTGGGGGAGTAATTTACTGAACTTTACCAATGATTTCGATGGAAAACGAATGAAAATTGCTCTAGGTCGCCTCTACACTTCCCCAAAACGTTCTTGGTTGATTATGAGCTATCTTGAAAAGTTTTCTGCATTTTTTACGACTTACCCCACCATAGCGGTTCAATCTTGCTATAGCGGCGTGTTGTTGCAGAATTTGTCACTATAACTGAAATTAATTTAAGCTGCTTGCTATATGTCTCCCACTATAACGACTTGCACGAGACAAAACCTTAGAATCACAACACATCTTCAAACCTTAATAGTCCAAACAAATCCTTTCACGGCAAGTCGTTAAAAATATTTGAGAAGTTCTATTGTACATAGTAAATATTTGGAAAATTTATTTTTAAAAACAAAATAAAAATTGTTCTTTTGGACCTATATTAATAGAGAATAGAAAGAACAAATATTCAACTACAACATCTATTGAGTAGAGGTGTATATTTTGTTTATTCCTACTATCATCATTGGTAAGAAATTGCTAGCTCGTTTATTGAAACTGCAATATTTAGTTTGTACAAAGTGGGTTGGGTCAAAATTTGAGCCAATCTAATCTAATCTAAATTTGTATTGGTTAACACGGGTCAAATAATGAGTTATATATCGGGTCAAGATCCATTCCAATTTATTTTTTTATTAAACTTAATTGTTTTACTATTTCTTTTAAACTATTTTCATACCTAATAAAATTATTATTCTCTTTATTATGGATATATATAGGAACCCATATATATATATATATATATAACATATCAAATTTTAAAAAATAGAGTTTTTAAAAATATTTTGACAAGATTTCTCATGAGCTAATTCGAGTCATATATCAACCCAATTTTGATGGGTTGAAATGAATTGAGCTAATGAATAGGGAGATTAATAACTTGTCCAAACTTAAACGAATTAGACAAATTTAGTGAATTGAGTTTGATTTTACTACCCTACCTATGCATCTATGTATATCTAGATCGTTTCATTGCAAAAGTTTGATGACATTATTTAGTTATGTCATTTAGCGATAAGAGGAAATTTCTTTAATTTGCATACGTTCATTCATTTAAATTGTTGGGTTTATCTATTTGTGGAGTCCTTCCATGTTAAATAAATAAATTAAAACTAAATGCTATAACTATAAAATATCAGAGAGTTGTATTAGTTTACATGGTGTTTTGTGCAATTTTGCTCACCCATTCTTGCTCTCATTTTCCATTTGCTGGCACGTCTTATGTGCCTATTATTTAGCTTATTATCAATAGAAAATGATCAAAATATCTTAAAATATATGAAATAGAATAAAATGTCATTTGTTTATAATTTGGTTTTAAAATATCTTTATTATTACTTTAGCTTAAAAATGTTTTTTTTTTCTAATAAATAAATTGTTCTTATCTTTTAAAAATAAATTATTTTCCTAGTAAAAATATTATGATCCTGTAGACATTGAAATTTTGCAGATTGTACAAGATGTGTTCAATTCGAATTGGGACTCTAGATTGTGTGTTCAGTTTCAATTAGAATATTTGGAGGCTACTCAACCCTAAACCCTAGTTTATGCTTATATGAAGGGTACTAAATTCCCTGAAAAGACATCTCAAAATATCTCATAAACTCTTGGGTAATTTTAAAGATCAAGATCTTGAATATTCCGCAAATTGATGGAGTATTCATATAGGTCAAATCTAAATAATCCTAGTTCGAGAAATACGCCACTAACGGCCCTCGAATCATGGATAAATCTTAGCAGAGTAGAATCAAGCGAGGAACATAATTGTACCTGAATATTTAGCAATAAAGTTATGTTTCTTCATATTTTATTTGTGTGGTTTATTTATTTTCCATATGTTTAAATTTGTGGCAAACAAATTGGCACGCCCAATGGGACCAAATCTGCCTTTCCTCTCTTAAATCAAATCTGAAAGTCTGAAGCTGGTAAGGTGGAAGAATGAGTACTTCAAGCCTCGTCTTTGAGTTTCATCGAGTCTACACTCTGACAAGCCTTGAAGCGGGGGTATTTGTAGACATTGAAATTTTGCGGACTGTACAGGACGTGTTCAATTCGAATTGGGACTCTGGAAGGTGTGTTCAGTTTCAATTAGAATTCTTGGAGGTTACTCAACCCTAAACCCTAGTTATACCTATATAAAGGGTACTAAATTCTATTAAAAGGCATCTCAAAACATCCCATAAACTCTTTGGTAATTTTAAAGATCAAGATCTCGAATATTCTACAAAAGTCATGAAAGATTCATATAGAGATCAAATCTAAATCATCCTAGTTCTAGAAATACGCCACTAACGGCCCTCGAATCATGAATAAATCTTAGGAGAGTAGATTCAAGGGAGGAACAGAATTTTACCCGCATATTTATCAATAAAGTTATGTTTCTTCTTATTTTATTGTGATTGCAATTTATTTTCTGTCACTTTAAAATTTGTTGCAAATAGATCCATCATTGATTTTCTTTTATACATAAGATCATAATACTTCATCAAAAATTTTAATTTAGATAACAATAAAAAAAAGGGAAAATACATAAAAAAAACCCTGAACTTGGCACGAAAACTTACTTTAGTACTTAAACTACATGGGTGTTTATATACCCCCCTTAACATCTTTTATGTGAATTATTTTCAACCCTCCGAACACCAACCTTGTGCGCGTGTTGTTACAGCTTAGAACGGCGCGTTAGTCATCTTTTAACATTTTTTAAAAATTAAATTTACCCCTCCAACGGTAATATCCGACCCATTACCCATTTGAAGAACAATCTTCACTTTTGAAGAACCCTAAATACCTCTTCTCCCTAACCAACCCAATCATCCAAAAAATGGCGACTTAATTCATTATTTTTCTCAAATCTTAGCTCTTCAAACCTAAAAGTTGAATGTTTAAAGGAATTGTTCTTCAAAATGTAAGATTCAAACCTAAAAGTTGAATCTTTGAAGGAAGTGTTCTTCAAAATGTAAGATTCAAACCTACTCTTCTTCATCTATTATTTTGATTTTTCTTTCCTCCCTTTTTCTTATTTTCTGTTTTTTCCAGATATTCGTTAATTCTTGCACAAAATTGTAGCACACAATGCGATCAATTAATTTGACAAATCTTTGTATGGAAGAAGATGATTATACTACGAAGAAAAAAGTTTATTGTAATCATGGACTTGTGGTGCGTTTGAAAACATCTTGGACTTCAAATAACCCCGGAAGAAGATATTGGTCATGTCCTTATTATGGGGTAAAGATCATTTTTGTTTAAATTTTTTTAGCCGATTAAGAATTTGATTAACCACTAATTCCTTCATCCTTTTTCATTATTGAAGAGTCCTAGATCTTGCAACTTTTGGTGTTGGAAGGATAAAGAAAATATTGATTCAAGGTCGAAATTTGTGATTCCTAAACTAATACAGAAATTGGGTGAGCTTGAGAATATAGTAGAATCCTCTCAAACCTCAGGCACTGCATTTGAATTGATTGAGGTTACTGAAGAAGTTGACAAGCCAGGAGATTTCAAACAAGATGATGATGGTCTAGGTATGAAATTGAAAATGTTGCAAGAAGAGGTTGAGAAGATGAAAGTGATGCAGAATAAATGGAGAAGAACATGGCAGAATGTGCTCTTTTTTGCTGTAGCTTGTTGTTGCGTTATGGTTATAGCTATAAGCTATTGGTTCTGGGTGATAAATATGAAGAAATGCTCAATGAAGTTACCTTAAGTTGTTGATGTAGTGAGATCCAATGTTGGTGTAGTGTAGCACTGTTTATGTTGTAACCAATTAGGTGCAAAACTCTTTTGTAATGAGTTTGCTTATTCTCTTAATGTAATTTGGTGGTTTGTGTATTTGTTTGTGCTTTATTTACAGCTGCATTCGCTAAATTGCAGTCACAATTGCATAATTGTACACATAAAAGTAATGCAAAACTAGCTGCATAATTGTTTCAAAAAGAGACAACTAAAATTTCAAACTAATGCAGTCACAACTGCATAATTGTTTCAAAAACAAACATAGATCAAACTATGCAGTCACAATTGCAACATAATTGTTTCAAAAACAAACAGATCAAACTAATGCAGTCACAGCTGCATAATTGTTCCAAAAACAGCTAAAATATCAAACTAAAGCAGTCTCCATATCAAACTTCAGCAGCATTGGACCTTGTTCTCATTCTTTTGTTTTCTCTCATCTCTTGAAGACCTTGTTGAGTTACAGCAGCCTTTCCTTTCCATTTTAAGCCTGATCTTGGTTTATGATGCTCGAGATTTCCAGTCACTACTGAAGAGTTCATAGGCATTCCAGGCTAGATTCACAAAAATATGTTGTCTTAGATGCTTCATAAGTTAAAATTAAGAAGTGTGTAAATAATTAAGACAACTTACATTGTGGATTGTAAAACCACTCTGTGTATGTAGTATCCCCATTCCAACCATTCTTGGCCTCTTCCCTCTTCCAGTAGCACTAGGAACATCAGTAGCAGTAGCAACTACACTAGTTCTTCTTCCCTTTCCAGCTAAATCAGTTCCAGTTCCTCTTCCCCTTCCAGTGGCACCAGAACTATCAGCAGCAACACCAATCCCTGTTCCATTACCAGTTGCAGTTCCTCTTCCCCTTCCAGTAGCACTAGCATATAACATAAGTTGATCAACAAAAATATTAGACTGATTAAGATGTAAATTAACAACTAAATGAATTACTATAAACATTACCTGTTTTGTAGAACCTCTTGGTCGACCTCTTCCTCTCTTTGTGCTTGATTGTGATTCAGTTGGTGCTCTAGAAGAACCAACACTTGACCTTGTTGAACTAGGCTCACATCCTTTCCCCATTCCTCTTCCTCTGCCTGCATTAGCTTGATTATTCAAATGACAACCCCTCTTATTATGTCCCTTTGCATGACAAAGACTGCAGGTCATCTCAACACCTCTCTTGGACAATTTTCCTGTTTTGTTTTCATTCTGCTCCTTTCTCCTACACTTTCTAGGCCTTCCTGGTAGTGTTTTTATAACAGGTGGAATAACAGAAGGGTTGGCCGACTGTGGCCACATTTTCATGTTAGTAACTGGTTGAATGTAGTGACTATAGACCTTGAGATAAGTCTCCTTGCTATACCAATGTGCAACATAGTTAATGGGCTCCTATTTTCTAAAATGAAGTGCAGCTATAACATGACAACAAGGTATACCTCTTAGCATCCAAGATCTACAAGTACATGTTTGATTGCCTAGATTCATAGCAAATGTGTTATCCCAACTGTCTTTAACCTCAAAACCATATTCACCATTCCATTCAAGGTTACACTTCATTGACTTTGTTGTGTTCTCAGTCAATACCTTTAGGGCCATTGGAGATATGTTTGTTATCCAAGTATCACAGAACTCCCTCAATTGTCCTATTCTTCTCATCACTTTGATCCTTATTTCTTCAAGCATTGTGATGATAGTTTTGTGTTTTGGCCCCAAAATCCATGAATTAAAGCTTTCAGCCATGTTGTTGTCAACACTATCACAACAGCTGAAAAACTTAAAGTATAATTTAGACCACCTCTCTATATTGTACCACAATAAGTCATCACATATTCCAGTGCCTAACTTCTCCATATGATCCAAATTTCTTTTCAATTCTTGTTCATATGTAGATTTGGCACATCTCCAAAAACAATTTCTTCTTTCAATGCCTTTCCAATTCTTAGACCAGTTGGCTAGAACATGTCTTGCACACATTCTTTGTTCTGCATTTGGCAGAAGATCTTGAATAGCTTTGTCAAGACCCTTTAAACAACAACATTTAGAATAACATGAGATCTAACTTAATGAATAAATTAAAAAGAAAATAAATGAATAAATAAAAAAGAAAACAAAAATACCTTCTGCATATCAGTAATGGTTGTCAATTCTGTTCCATCTCCTAGCTCAAGATCATGTCTTACAAGCTTGATAAACCATTTCCAAGTGAATGTGTTTTCAACCTCAACAACTGCCCATGCTAGTGGTAGCATTTGGTTGTTCCCATCCTTACAAACAGCCACAAGTAATTGACCTCTAGAAACACCTTTCAAGAAGCAACCATCAAATCCTATACATCTTCTAGCTCCAGCTTTGAATGCCTTCTTTAAAGCATCAAAGCATATGTAAAATGATTGAAACATTTTTCTGTCACCTTCAAAAGTTTCTTCACTAAGTCTCACCACACATGTGCTGCCTGGATTAGTCTTTAAGAGCTCATCTCTATAATCTAAAATTCTTTTAAACTCCTCCACATGATCACCCATAATTTGTTTCAACACAATGTTTCTAGCTTTCCTTGCTACAGTCCTCCCTATATACACATTCAACTCTTTCTTTACTAAAATTTGAAACTGAAAAACTCTAATGTCGGGCTCAGAAATAATTCTGTCCTTGTACCTTTCTGATAAGTACTTTGAATTCACCAATTTATTTTTGGTTGTGCCATTGCATTTATGTACTGGATTATAATTCTTCACCACAAAATCTCTTGTTCTTGAATCAATACTTCCAAACAACAACCATGGACAACCAGCTGTACATTTTACCCTCACTCTAGTTGCATCATTAACATATTTATCTAATTCAACATGTTCTTGAACTGCATATCTAGTAATAGCTTCTCTAAATTGCTTAACATTTTCAAAAGCAAGACCAGTCTCCCAAACTATTAACTGACAGGTAGGATCAAATACAACTTTCTTTTTATTTCTTTTTGCTCTTCTTGCTTTTCTTTGTCTTCTTATAGGTTGTTCAACCTCATCTTCCTCATTAACATCTTCATCAGTATCTATTTCAAAACTAACAACTTCATCTGAATCAAAGTAGGGCTCATCTCCAGCTATCTTACCCTCAAAAGTTGTTTGTTTCTTGGATAAATATTCATCATATCCCAAATCAACTCCTTTTTTTCCTAAATCAACTCCTTCAGATCTAGGGCCCTTTTCTTTTCTCTTTTTTATTTTAGCAGCCCTTTTCTCTTTCCTAAGATTTATAACCTCCTCATGAACATCACTACCATACTCATCTTCTCCTTCATAAGACAAATCTGCATTGTCTGAATCATCACTTGCTTCTGTTTCACTTTCCCAATCAGACCCAACTTCTGGAATATCATATGCAGCAGCAGCAGCAGAAGAAGTACCACCCAAGTCTTCCCCAACACTAACAAAATCCCTACCCAAGTCCTCTCCAACACCAGCAGAAGCCCTACCCAAGTCCTCTCCAACACTAGCAGAAGTCCTACCCAACACTTCATCCAACTCTTCACCCACAATAGGTTCTTCAGGCTGTGCAGGTTGTGCAGCCTCTTCAAATACTAAACCTTTACTACTCTCAAAAGTTTGACTAGATTCCTTATCAAAAGTAGTACTAGATTCCCCACCCACATCATTTAGATATCCAATTTCGGGGGAGGGGGGGCCACAACAGCTTCTTCAACTAAATGAGTCACATAAAGTTCAATAATATCTCCATTTTTTAATTTATGTACAATACCCATAATATCCCTATCACTTTTAACTTCAACAACACGTCGACATTTAGGTGGTTTAATATAAACAACACAAGCAGAACAGTTATAGCCAATTTCTTTAACTATATCAACAAATTCAAAGTAGGACAATTTATCAACATCTACATCAAAACAATCAGTGACAAT
>NC_064293.1:29230693-29288854 GCF_019186545.1 Solanum stenotomum | reverse complement strand
GGGGGGGGGGGGGGGGGGTTGGTTTGAGGGTTGGGACCAAATAAATTGATTTTTTCAACAATTTTTTTTTTTTAATTGGAAGTTGGGAGAGAGTTTTGGAAAATGTTTTCCTTAAGTTTTGAAGGGAAGTCATTTTCCTTAAATTTGAGGAAAATGAGTTGATTTGGAAAATATTTACCAAAACATTTAACCCAACCAAACATGAGAAAATTGGAAAAACATTTTCCGGAAAATGTTTTCCTTCATACCAAACACACCCTTATTTTAGCTAAGGATAGTTTAAGAGAGAGAAAAAAAAAAGAAAAAAGTGCTTTCAAAATAATATTTTATTATAAGTATAATGTGTTCAAAAAAGAAATGAAATAATAAGTTTATAAGAAAAGGGGATTTTTGACCAAAAATATTAATGGTGGGGGATTTTTTGACCGAAACATTAATGATAGAGACATTTTTAATTGAACCACTAACGAATAACATTTTTATTCAATTTTTCATAATATAAGGATATTTTTTTTACCCTTTTTCGTCACAATCAAAAGTTGCATCATGACATATATTTAAAGGACCAAAATAGGAGTATTTAATTAATAAATATTTGACATTTTCTTCATCCCTTTATTAGAATTTTGGATTCTGCAATTTAGTGCAATTTACTAATTAATAATCTGTAAATATCACTAATCTTTTCTGTTGTGCGCTTCATGCAAAATGAATTACATTTTACAAATATAAACTAAATTGGTTATTGTGTGCTTTTTGAAATCCATCGACTTGAGTTGATG
Organism: Solanum stenotomum; assembly: GCF_019186545.1. Classification (NCBI taxonomy): domain Eukaryota; kingdom Viridiplantae; phylum Streptophyta; class Magnoliopsida; order Solanales; family Solanaceae; genus Solanum; species Solanum stenotomum. The sequence goes on along the minus strand of NC_064293.1, from coordinate 29,288,072 downwards.
ATGAGGAAATTACGTCTAGTGTCTCCTAAAGCGTTTGATCTTAAATTTGTGTCCTTTTGAATAAAATCTTGGACAAATTACTTAACTACACTCCTTTACTTACCTTAATATCCATTTATCCCTACTTATTTCAAAAATCCCTTATTTACCTATGTATCCCGCATGTATCCCGTGCACAACGCTATGTATCCCGCGATGTGGAATGTATCAAACGCTATGTATCCCGTGCACAACGCTATGTATCCCGCTATGTGGAATGTATCAAACCCTAATGTATCCCGTGCACAACGTTATGTATCCCGCTATGTGGAATGTATCAAACCTAATGTATCCCGTGCACAACGCTATATATCCCGCAAACATCATTTTTAAGGGATTTTTGGTAAATAGAAAACTAGAAGGGATAGGATGCTATTTAGTACTTATAATATGCGGTTCCTATAATTTATACTAAAATCTTTAGTAAATGGCTTTTACTAGAAAAAAATTGTTGGGAAGAATTTATGTTGCCTATCAAGCAAGTTTAACATTTGCCTATAAGGCAACACTTGCGGTCTATTGAACGGATTCATTGTCTTGAAATATCATGAACGTCTATTTCTTGGGCGAAAGTTAAAATTTATATTTGATAGCCAACATGCCTAAGTTCTAACTTTTACATGTAAAATGAAATTTTTGGGCAATTGAACAGGTTCACTGTCTTGAAACATCCTAAATGTTTGCCTTATGGACAAATGATAGAACTTAATATGCCTGATGGCAACATAATAAGTTCTAATCTAAGGTAAAACTTCTAGTTGATTGAGTAAGTTCACTCTCTTAAAAATATCCTGAACATTAGCTTTGTGGACAAAAGTTAAAACTTATGTTTGATGGGCAACATACCTAAGTTCTAACTTTTACCTATAAGGCAAAATTTCTAGTCAATTGGATAGGTTCACTATATTATGGGCAAAAATTAAATTTGTTTTAAGCAGATCAGAATTGAAAAGTCGGTTCCTGATTGTATAAATTCAGAATTTTGTATATACCTACCCTAGCTATTTGTATAAGATTTATGAAAGATTCATAATAAATTACTTTGTTTGTATATTGGCTATACCAACGGAGTTCTGAAAAATTTCTAATATATAAATACAAAATTTGTATATACTTATCCTATTTGTATATTTGCAAACGAAATATACAAATAAACAGAAAAATACAACCCCAACCTCCATAACAAATGGAACTATAGCTATGAAGCGCAATTATCGAAACTATAGTTATAGAGGATTATTATAACTATTGTATTTGCTATTTCTGAAATTTTATCTAATACTTATTGAGTTTCTATTTGATGTTCCACTTTGGGCTTGTTAATTAGTAGGAAAAAGTCCACCAACTCTATTTGTCATTTCGGACATCATACATTCTGGCCCATTGGACTTGTTTCTGCTATACCTTGAATCTGGCCCATTGGACCCTAAAATTCTCACAGCCCGATAGCCGATTTGATACCTATTATAATTTGAAAAAATAGCCACTATCATAAAATTACACTAATAACCGTAATAATGACCAAGAAGTATAAAAAGGAAATTTCAAATTATATTTTAGTCTTATATGATATATTTATGTATTGAAGTTGAGACCAAAAATTTTGTATTTTTTGTTAATAAACTCTTATGGAGACATGGTAATACATGGATGACTAATTATGAAACTATGCAATTTATGTGAACAAGATATCCATAGAATATTGATTAAATTATTTATTATTTTGATCGAGGAGAAATCACCAAACATCTAGTATTCCCTCAACTTAAAACTCGATTACAATAGCTATTTTTCAAAAAACAAAATCAACTAGAGATTTTACACACCATATACCTATTTGTTAATTCTACGCATATTATTTCCATTATTATGCCATTCTTTTAACAATTTTTATTTTTAGTTATCCTGCCCTCTTTTAAATTTTATTAAAAATAAAAAATACCATAATTCTGACATGACATTTGTTGTTTTTTGTTGTTTTGTGCATCTTTTGTCTTTAAAAAAAAACAATTAATACGTCCTAGATTTGTTCATCAATTAATTTGGACACTGGAAAGTCCTGCCAGCTCCTCAAAATAATGGCACAAAACTGTGGCATTTGTTTTTATTAGTTAGAAGTGGACCAGATGAATTAATTATGTGTACTCAATCCTGTTTATTTTGTTGAATTAGGAAGTTTGACATGACATCCACCTAGTTAATTAGTTGTACTTGAAAGTATTAGTTGAGAGCTTTAATCATAGTGGTTCATGTCATGTGTTTCTCCACAAATAACTTATACTAATATAGTCTTTTATTTGGAAAGAAAATAAAATAAACTTCTAGATATGACTTGTCAAAATGGATTCATATTTATCACATTTCTTTGTCATTGTGTGAACCAATAATAGTCATTTCAAATTATATCTAGATTTTTCATTATTTTCCGCTATTCACATTGCATTAGGCCTCATTTATAAGAAATGTTCGATTTTTTTTAAAATTCCGGACTGAAATATGAAACTTCTAATTAAGGGAGGTATAGTCTCGTTCACTAAACTACATTCTTTGGTGGTTAAAAAAAAAAATTAGGGTCCCTTCTTCATCTTTTTTCCTACTGAAAAAAAAATGTATTAATCAAAAAATAACGAATTGAGTATTAACAAAAATTGGTGAATCATTAAAGATTAATATTTCTCTTCTATTACCATCCAAGTTGATCGTGCGTCAACTTTTTAAAATTCGTCTTGGCTTTTTTATTTTTTTATTCGAAACATTTTTCCTGCTGTATAATTAAAAATTTAACGACATATTTTCCACTATTTTTTATCTTACTTTTTTGCATATATCGACAATATTATTTTCTAGAAGTGATCAAATTTTCATCTTTTATGACAATAAAATGCTAAAAGTTAAAATGTCATTTACCGAGAAATGCATTTTCTGTATTTCAATATCAATAATGACATTTTTGGACTAGAGCAAAATAATTAGCGGTCAAAAATGGAAAGAACTTCAATTCAATTCAACTCAAATTAATAAAATTTCAATTTTGTAATTAATTATCAGTATTCTTTGATCACATTCTACATATGATATGTCAATGAATATGACAAAAAAACCTACCACATCATATTCATTCAATTAAGGTTACCTAACAAGTTGTTGTTTTCAATTTTACCAAGTTTAACTCAAGAGTTTTGCTTTAAAATATTAATAACAATACTAGTTTTGTATTTATATGTGACATATCAACATCAAGTACAACATCCACTCTTGAATTGGCCCACCAATGATATTTATTGAATCACAAGAATCAAAAAGCTATAATAATATATAAACAAAAAGTAATTGTCTACATTCTACATGTTAATCTAGCTGCCCCTAATCGATAAGCTTTTTAATTATTTTAATTAATTATATAAGTGAAAGAGAGGTCTTATCACTAATCCATCTTGTTCCCCTGTCAATTTCCAACTCATTAAAAACTTTGATAATACTTTAAATCAACAATTTTTTAAAAATTTGGATTATTTAGCAATACTAGTTGGCAGCATAACTTTTCTGATTGTTATTGGTACACATGGGGGCTGAATATAATTAGTCAGATGGAGAATTAATTTCTTATCATTAGATTTACACCAACAAAAATCAAACACTTCATATATATCATAAACAATAAAATGATATGAAAAAATATTTATAAAGTAATTAAAGTTTCTTCTATTTTCCCATCCTATCCTATCATTGGTGTTGATAATTGATAATGTAAAAATCTTTTTTTTTTGTTTTTGTGCTAGCTCATGATATAAACGAGTCACATTATATCCTATTAGAAGTTCCTCGCATCCCCAAAGAGGAAAGAATTTCGTGCTAGGAGAATTGATTTTGTAGGTCACTTGCAAAATTTTTTAATTTTATATTACTTTTCCAAAAGATTTCATCTCTACACATAAATGATTTAAAAATATTCGTTTTTTCTATTCACTTAGTAAATGACCAAGAAGTGTTACTTCTTCTAATATTTATGATGTGTTGGTTTAGATTGGTTTTAATTGAATAATGATGAATTGAGCCGTAGGGACACAAATGATTCATCTAAAACCTCGTCGTGAGAAAAATATATGAAATTGAATTTGATTTTGCCTGTCAACAAAGTTAAAAATCAACCAAGAGAGAAAATCAAATATATACTAAGTTAGTGTTAGTTACTCTCTCCGTCCTATATTACTTGCCACTTTCACCTTCACGTTCACATGCTTCTCAATAAATCATACATAAATTATTATTATTGCTAATTTACCCTTTTAACTCTTTTCAATACACTATATATTTATGTGCCTTATTCATCAATATAAAAAATAACAATGGAAAAAGTTATTAGAACTTTACAATATATAGACTTTTCAAACAACAATTAATGGCAAAAAAATTAAAAATATATATTCTATTTTGATTTTATTAATTTGGGATAGATACTTTTTAACAACATGAACAAGTAATATAGGAATATTTATTTCTTTAATTTGCTTCCCTTTGTTCGCCTTGAAAGTTGGAAGCACGTAAAGTGATTGAGGTTAAAGTCAATCTTCACTTTCATTATGGGTATAAGAATAAACTATAACCTATTGTTTCACATTTGGAAAAGTATACTAGGATCTGTCAATAATTTATGTAACCTAGGATATATCTAGAATATTATTGTGGTTAAAGTCAATTTTAACTTTAATTGTGGGCCAAAATTAAGAAAGATAATCAATGTACCATATGATTTTAGTCACTTACACATTATATTTGTGGCTAGAAACATCACACTTTCACTTTAACAATTTTTTTGTGGTTTACTAAATTTGATCAACTATATTGACTTGTATGTCAAATTTGAAAATTTAAATGGTCCTACTATTTAATGCTCATGAATTTATTGTTTGATGGCATATATATATTGTTGTTTTTCACGAGCATAACATCTAGATGACTCCAAAATCACAGTATAGTTAATATTTGCATTTTTCTTTTTCAAATGAGGATTTGTTTTTCTTACAAATTTTAGTTTATTATTCAACTTTACCTTTAACGATAAATTAAATTTTGAAAATTGGTCCGAAGACTATTTCAAATGAGTGACATTTACAAATAAGGTACTTCCTCTATCTTATATTACCTGTTCAGTTTCTCCTTTATAATTCCTCAAGAAATCACAAATACAAAAGATATTTTTACTAATTTACCCTTTAACTTTTTTTAATACACCTTCTATTTATGTGTTTTATCTATCAACATCAAGATTAACAATGAAAAAGGTTATCGTGATTTTACAATTTTATACTTTCAAACACAATTAATTCTAAGGGTAAAATGAAATTTTTTGATCAATTCTATTTTGATTTGTAAATTGACAAATAATTTGAGCTAAATATTTTTAATAATACAGATAAATATTATAGGACGGAGTCAAATTAAGCCAAACTGATATATGGACATCCTAAGTTAAGATCACTAATATTTTGTTGCAATTAATAAAAATCCAAGAAAGGAAAAAAGCTACCCAAATAAACTTCTAACACGGCACTAACACTTAAGAAATGCACTAATGAATATTTTTTTCCCCATTTTATGTATGAAAAGAATCAAATATTTGGTTTGCTAACTAAAATTTCATTTTTAAATGGAGAAAATAATTTATTTTTTTAAAATGAAAAAAGAAAGAAGAGTAAAACAATTCTAATATTGTTAACAAACGATAAAATTGCTTAGTCATGTTGATATTCGCATTCATAAGCAATGACATGCCACCATCTTTCCCTTTTTAATTGTTTTTCTAAAAATAATATTTTCAAAAAAAATATTTAGTTATAATTAATTACTATTTATAATGTTTATATAACTCAGACGTCATTTTCAGCTACATTGGGTGATGTTAGCTCTTCTTACTTGAAAACAAACATATGTTAGGTACACATTTTGTATCAATGTTATGTTATGTCATATCTCTCCACACAAGTGGTTGTCCTTTTGTTAGGTACAAATTTATTGCATATCTTTTGTACGTAATTTTGATCGGAAAATAACTATTTTTGTTCATTTTTACTTGTTTATAATTATAAAAATAATTTTTTATTTTTAATTGTCACTATTGATATAGCAGTAACAAACAATTTATTTTGTATCGTATATCTATATAAGTTATGTCAATAGACTAGTAAATGCGAACATAAACTTTGTTTAAATTTACCTACTAAATTATCTTGTGAACTATGAGCACTCGTAAGTAAATTTTTTTCTTCTCTTTTAACAATGGGGCCCACGTTATAATTAAATTTCTTTTTGTATTTAATGGTCATTAATTTTTGAATATATGAGTTCGAGATAAATTGTTGACATGATAAGTAGTATCGACTCTTGGATGAAGCAGGTAATAAAACAAATTAAGAAAGTATACTTAAAAAAAAATATTTACGAATATATTGAAAAATATTTAAGACCTTTCGTTATAATTTGATTTCAGATCGCCAAGTTGATTAAGCCGCCCGTGATGATAAGTCTAAAATGTTGCTAGTTTTGCATGACTGGTCAAATTATAAATGTTAGCATGATGGGATCTAAGTAATTAGCTTTTTCTTTTGACAATTTTTCTTTTTTCTGGAAAAAGGAAAAGCATGAGGACTTTACTTGCATCTCCCATTAAAACTATGATTTGGGTGGCTGCTTTTTCCCCTCTTTACATCTCAAATATTACTCCAAGAATAATAATAATAATAAAAAAGGTTAAATTAAAAAAACTCAAATTGTAATTGTAAAAAAGTGAGAAAGCATAGTTTTGTGGCCACCATATCAATAAATTAGTGGAAGTTTGGCACCATAGAACTAAATCACTACTTCAAAGAAAAGATACTCTTATCTCTTTCTTTTTCATTTTCTACCTTTTTCTTATGAAACCTTTTATGTGAAAGATGCTCATATATTATCAAACATCGGTTGGAATGTATTGAAGTGGTGAGAATAATTTACTCTTAATTAGAGGTCTCGAATTTGAATTATGAATATAAAAAAAAAATTGTTGGAAGTGTCACTCTCGAATGGGCTATAAAGTGCGCGCTTCAAATTTAGTCAAGACTCCAATATAGATTTCAGACACTAAATAGGTAAAAGAAACGGGATAAGATACAAGTACTCCTAGACCAGGGGCGGACCCACATGGGTTTCAGGGGTTCACCTGAACCCACTCGGTAAAAAATTACACGGTATATATAAGGTAAATTTTCTGTATTTATGTGGATATATATATTTTGAACCCCCTCAATGACAAAGAGAAATTGATAGCCTAGTGGCAGGTCTCCTTGAAATTAAGCTACACGTCGAGGGTATGATTCCCTCTGTTAGTGTTTTATTTTAGTTTCAGTTTTTTTTTTTAGTTTCAGTTCCGTTTTTTATGTTTTATTTAGTTTTTTATTTTATAAAACATGCTAAAAGTGTGGTTTTAAATCCAAAAAAATTCAAGGGTTCACCACTAACACTCTGTTTGGATCATTGTTACCCATTGTATTGTATTGTATCGTTAATATACCTACAATGTTTGTTTTGATTGTTACTTAAAATATATTGTATTATATTATTAAATTTCGTTGTTACATAACAATGAAAACCCCTATTAAATGGAACAACCAGTTTGAGTTTCATTCTACATTATTAGAAGCGAAAGTCTCCAACAAACGCTGCTTCTAGCATATTCAATTGAGAAGAAACATATTTAACTAATAATATTTTTAATATCAAATCATATTAAAATGTATTGTATTATATTGTTAAATTTCGTTGTTACGTAACAATGAAAACCCCTATTAAATGGAACAACCAATTTGGTGTGTTCCCATTGTTACTTAATTTTTTTCCAATTATATTTTTACATAATATTTCAAAATACTATTTTACCCTTTACCTTATATTATTTAATTCTAGTCAAACCTCATACCCTAGAATAATTAAGGATATTTTAGTAAATTTATAAATTACAATACAATACGATACAATCAAACCAAACAATTAAAATGTTATTAAACAACAACAAACAATATAGTCTAGTCAAACATTGTATCTACTAGTAACAATGATCCAAACTGAGTGTAAAACTATATACTACTACTTCCTTGAAATTTTGTATCTACTAGTAACAATACAATGCTTTGACTTACACTCTGTTGCAAATGGAGGACCATCGTAGAAGATGTAGCCAAATGGCTAAGCTTGCAATTAAATGATAGCCCAAACGAATTTCAATTATAACCAACTTGAATCAATGAATGTAGCCAAATTGATTTTGATTAATAAATTCGGCTAAAATTTAAATAAGACGAATTAACATTAATTAATTCATGAGCCTCTTAATTTCAACAAGATAACATAATTAGCTTAATCAAACTAATTAATTCAAAATATACATATGATTCAAACTAAATTAAATTAATAAAGTGTTTAACGTTAACAAAAATAAAATGAAATATTTTCAAGATAGTTTANACAATAGAGTACAATACAATACATTATGAAACAACGAGTAACAATGATCCAAACAGAGTGTAAAACTATATACTACTACTTCCTTGAAATTTTGTTTTGTTGGCTTATTTACACGTTCATACTATTATTTTTCGAATCTCCTAAACGAAAATTCTGGATCTGTCACTGCCCTAGACTATGACTGAAATCTCATAAACAGACCTTAACTAAACTAAGGTCCTACATGATACCTTTTGACTTACATGACACACTCCGTAATTCCATTTTTTTGAGACGTGTTGGAGATGTTTGGAAACCACGTAGAAAAAAAGTGTATAAAATTACAAAAAAATGAGTTCGAAGGTAATAGAACATTAGTTTAGTTAAGATATGTTTCTGAAATTTTTATCATAGTCTACGAGAGACGGATGCTCATATTATATATATATTCACTTTCGGTATGATTGATATTTTTTTGCACTTTAAAGCTTTTTCGAATCATCAAAGGGTTAGTTCGTTTATGACATGGCCATATGTGAAATAATGTTTACCTTTTACTTTTTATCCTCAAAATATTATTAAAAAAAGAACCCCTTCAATAGGGAATTTTCTGCTCCTTTTTTTTTTCCATAGAGAAGTCAGAAGTGACACAAAGTGGGAATCTTAATTTTTTGTGGTGATTTAGTCAATTGAGGAAGAATTGTGTGTCAATGATGAAGTTTGATCCTCTTTTTTCTCTTTCCTATTTGAACTTTTTTGAAGCATTAAGGAGGGATGTGGCTAATGCTAGAAATAGCACTACAAATATATAATGGAAAACACATATGCCTTGGAATGATTCTTAAAGTCCCATCTTGTTATTATTAGTGTTATATAAGCTTATATTGACTAGCTAATATTTACTAAATGTGTAGAACGCATTTTTTTTATTCGTGTGAACTAAATACATGAAACTTATCTTTTTTATGATATATAATAGACATATAGTAAAACTCGAATATAAGACTATATCTATTTAAAACCAACAGTTATGGGAAATTTAAAACCAACCGTTGTGAAAAATATAAATTGAGATTCAATATCGGATAAATGATAGAGATTTATGGTTCGGGAATATTCTTCTTGGTTGATATAAAATTTGTGTCACACATGTAATAGGATAAAATATTAGTCAGAAAAAATCATTTTTCAATAGTATATATTCTCCTCAAAAGCTTTGGGCCTGATCTTTGTAGTATATAGTATATAGTTAAGATTCTTTTCTTCCTTCTTACCCCTTTTCTGTTCTTATTCTTTAATTTATTCTAATTTTCCCACTTTTCATTTACTCCATTGATTATATATCTAAAATACTTCGAAGGTGCATGTACAAATTTATTAGCTGTCCGGCAAATAATTTGCTAAAAAGTATGATATATATATATATAGTGGAAGTGAAGATTATGTCTCTAAGATTGATTTTTATAGAAAATCATTAATTTTTTCTGGGTCGGATTCCATCAACAATTAAATTAGTGTTATACATGCTATGTTCACTTTTATTTCATCCATTTCATATTACGTGGTCACCCTGATACACCATTTTAAAAAAATAAATAAATAAAATATATATATTTTACTAAACTATACTTAATAATGATGTTTTGTAATTTTAAATTTGGCTACTACGATTATATTTGGTTATTCAATATTAAGAGAGTAATATGGGGAAAAAGTAATAAAACTCGCTAAATTTATTAAAATGGATAAGTAAAATGAAATATCTATTTTTGGTATAAATATAAATGCCAAGAAACGACTCTAGTTAATAATTAAGGTAAAATAGAAATTAAGTGATAAATTTTATTTTATTTTTTTAAAATTAAATAAATAAACAAAAATTATTTTTAATATAGTGAACCAGTAAAAATGACGGAGAGCGCGCTATGCCATAAAAGAAGATAGCATCATAACAAGTGTTTGATTTTCACTGTGTTTGAAAATAGAAGTGCTCTCTCACATTCTTTAAGTTTCATTGGGTTTGTGGTTAACTTTCTTTGGGAAGTTATTAGTGCATTTGCCATAATGGCAAAAGAATAAATTGGGCCAATGTGACATTAAATGGACACATTAACATTTATTCCTTAAATATACCTTAGCATTATAATCCATTTTATATGCTGATTTAGGAACAATTCGGAACAACTTATCTTCTGATATATTAGTACATTTAAGATTCTAATTATCAACACAAAAAAAAAACTTATTAGACTACTTATGAAGATTATGGATTCTTTACTCATTTGATTTGAAATGATGTGATGCTTAACATATATACGTATTTGAAATTTGTTTCGAAATTTATAAAACCTCTATGTTTCCTATATATATACCTTATAACATAAGAAGTAATATGATTATCTTTCGGCTTTATAAATTTGTGATTAGTTTTATATTTTTACCAAAAACAGACGAAAAATAATTCCCAAGAATTTTTACATTTTTTTGTTTAAGTTGTAAAGGATTCAATTAACACATTTACATCTATGTACGATACATTCATTAATGAAAAAAATTGGTCAAGAAGGACTCTTTCCATGAATTTAAAATTTGAGAGGATATTCTTTTGATCTTTCAAATTATTTAAAGGAATGAATACAAGAGATGCAAGATTAATAATTCCATATAAGTAGGCAGATAAAATTAATTGTATAATGAAATAAATAATAATTAGTGCAATCTCCAGTGAGCTAACTATGCTTGGTCTTACATGTCAAAAGATGTTGTCATGAAAGGTATCAACACACTTGGAATTTGTATTAATTTAATACTAAATCTTTAATTAGTGTCCATCTTAATATTTAAATATATAAATTTCATGGCCTTTAAGTTGGAGATTGCCAACCTGATAATTTAATTTAATAAAGAAGGATGCTCATGGCATATGACGTTTTAACCAATCATAATATTAAAAGAAAAGGAAAAAGGGGAATTAATTTAATTTTTAAGTCAAGATAGAGAAATTAATTAATTATTCTTTTTTATTATTATTCTCACTTAAGATTTGATAGTGACTTCTTTGCTTTATTCTTGTTTGGAATCATTTTACTTGGACGATCTCTTTCCATTATTTTATAATCTTGGTGTTAGTTGGGTGATTAGCATTTGTCATTTTAAATAAACTGATAATTAATTAACAAGTGAAGTAATCATATATATATAATACTTACTCATCCAATTAAATGTGACAACATTTGATTGAGTACAAAGTCTAGAAAATTTATTTGACTTATTTCTACATTGTACAAGTAGAAACAAAAAGATATAAAGCACAATTGTATTTAAATGTTTAATTAACCAAAGGTTCATATACCCCTTCCCCACTTATAATTTTTTTTTAAAAAAAAACTTGTTCACCTATACTTAGTTTTTTTTAAATAGATTAGCATTATATATTGGAGCATTGACATCATAATTATGCTATTTGAAAATTCATCCTTTCTGGTCTTTAAATACTTTTGGTAGGTCAAAAAGGGAAAAAAATAATTTCAAATAATTAATTTCTCTTAAGCTTGCAATTAAAGTGAAGGGTCAATTACTCTAACCCCAACCTTCCTACCTACAGCAGGTTGATACCTTATACTATCATCATGATTTATGGAGAATAAATGGTGAGAAGTTATTCTAATATCCTTTCCAAATATGTCATTATCATGGACCTTGTTAGGGGCGGGCATAGTTTGGGCCAAACACGAAATTCAAATTTAAATTTGATTTATTTTTAATATGTGGTTTGAATTATAGATTGAGCTTTGAATTTTATTTTTAAGATAATATCTAATTTTTATGTCTTATAGTTAGGTCTATTCATATTATATGTGTCAAATATTAATAAGTTCAATTTTCAATGGTCTAATAGATTAGTATCCTACTGCTCTATTCATTATAGTATTAATTTCAATATGGAATATACAATATAGATGGCAAGGTGAACTTAATTTTTATTAAACATAGAAAGTTATACATTTTAAGGAGTATACCATTAGGTGAATTGAGGTTGTTAATTGTTATGACCTATCTTAAAGGCTTAAATTTATAATTGAAATATTAAATTAGTTAATTCAAATCAAACTTAAAAAATCCAATCCAACCCGAGCTTAGTTGCATCGAATTTTTGCTTGTAGTTTCTTCAATATGAAAATTAAAGAGTCAAACAATTTTTTTTTATATCTAATCCAAAAACCAACTATCCAAACCAAAATTTTCATATATACTCTGAACATTCACCCCTGACTGGGGTGAATTTAAAATCTAAAGTTTATGAGTTTCTATAGTGAACTCTAGCTAATATAATAATAATTGATTTCATAATCAAATATTTATAAAATTTAGTAAATTTTTTTAATACATATATATAAAAAATAAAAGTTAGTATCTACTATCTACTATTAATTTATTATAAGGTAGCTTGGTTTTCTAGAACCCACAATAGCCAGCAACTATTTTCGATAATGCAGGCCTTCTTCACATTTTATTCTTGGTCGTTGATACATACGCAATTGACTGACTAATAATGCATAAATTATTCTTTTATTTATTTATTTGTAACTGTTTTCATGTGTAAGCAACAATTTTTAAAAAATAGATTACTTTTCTTTTGTCAAAAGGAGAAGTGAATTATAGTGCCCAACATGCAACATATGTATAATGTTGTTTAATTAATTTGTCAAAGCTGGCTTAGGGAATAGTCATTTGGAGGAGGCAATCAAAACTTAAAAAATACTTATTGAACTACAAATCAAACTAGAAACAAAAGATAATAATTGAACAGACAAACTCAACACATAATAACAGTATCATGCTAGAATCAGGATTAACGAATGATGTATATTAAGGGCGTCCCAAATTAAATATATTATGGACACTATATAATTTTACGATTGAACTAAAATGGCTCCGCCCATGAGTAACAACATCATTATTAAGCCTCTTTTGTAAAATAACTCTATGGACTTTTCACATATCTTTAAAAAGAATGAATCTATTTTCTAAAAAATCACAAATTACTATTCTTTTTCTTTCTTCTACTTGACTTTGTTGCTTTTACTTTAAGGAAAGAAATGAAAGGTGGGATATATAGTTTGATTAATCTTTCGACAAATCCAAGGCAAAGATAATGTCTATGTAAAGCTTTAATTTTCAACATCGTTTACCTTTGAAGTTTCAAATAAATTAGGCATAGGGTGCCACAATAGTTGTGCCCACCAATAATGTCATTTAAAGAAACAACGTGACATGAATTTGAAAAGTCAATAATCTAAAACCTTAAAATAAAAATGATCAATATTTTATTTTATTGCTAGCTGACTTGACCAGTTGAGGAAAAAGAAAAAGAGAAAAGAAAAGAGATTGAAAAAATAGAAATTCTACACGAGTTGTCGGCATTTTGTCAAAGATAGAAAAGCTGTATTATTTTCTTGTATCAATAAGTGATTTTTAAAAATAATTTTTAATAAAGAAAGATTATACTATATTAAAATAAAAATATGGAAAAAATAATCATTAAATCCTCTTAATTAACATACTTCTTAAAGACGTGTATAAGAAAAATATGACAGATAATTTGAGAAAATAGTATCTTATCAGATGGCGTAATTTGATTTTTAGAAAAAGATTCTAAAAATAATAGTTGTATAGTTTAGTCAATATGTATCATTATGCTTAGCACAAAGTATTATCTCAAAATATGCATTTGACATTATATATTTTTAGTTATCATCTAAGTCAGAATTGAACTTGGCTAACAACCATGCATGTGTCACTAATTTTTAATACCAATTCTTATCATGATTATTATGTCATTACAAAACCATTAAGTGCATCTTTTTTATTACAAGTAGTCTAAGTTTTTTTTAAATCAACCAAAGAAAAAGAAAAAGAAAAAAGAGAACACGAACTGAATGGTGCACTATGAGTGCAGGTGATTTTCTCTCTTTAAAAATATTTATAATAAAAAATAATAAGTGGTCCGTACAGAGACAGGAACCAGTTAGGACTAGGGACAAGGTAGCAAAACAGGGAAATCCGCACATGAAATATGAATCTAAATGGGTCCCACTTCGTACTACCTTTTAATGCCCTCCCATCAAACGTGGCAATACACTTTCTATCCGACTAGCGTTTGATAATAGATTTTTAAATATTTTTACAAATATTATTCGGATGAAAATTTGGATGAAATTTCAATTTGGTCATAATATTTACAAAACATATTTCACTTTTTTAAAGAAATATGATTTATATCCACAAGTTTTAAAAACTATTAAAATTAATATAGGTATAACATAGTACATGACTTTGTTATCTGAGCCGATTGTTCGTTATTTTCATCAACAACCATATCATCACTCTCATATTCACTGAATATTTCATCACGACTTTGATGTTCATGTAAAATATTATGTAAATCAACGCAAACAACTAAAATAGAGACTATTTTGTAAACGATAAAAGTTTTGTGTAGAATTTTGAATTATTACGGGAAAATGTTGAAAATAATAATTCAATGTTAGAGTAGGATATTAAATTGATTAGAATTTATTATTTATGTTTAATTATGATTTGTTAGTTAGAACAGTTCCTAATCATAGTTTAATTTGTTTTTTTTTTACTTTAATTATGATTTATAGTTGCACGTCACAAGGCATCGATCGGTGAACAAATCTACTACCATGTCGCCCAAACTTGTCATGATCATCACTGACATAGCGAAGGACAAATTTTCTGGCAAGCACAGAGCAAAGAAATAACCGAGGACTTTGCAAAGAGGATTTTGTATAAACTCAAATTTGAATGAAAATATTTTATTTATAAACTCAAAAGTTCTATATATTGAAAAAATAACTAGTAACATTCATATTTATAACAGTATAAAATCAAATTAAAATTAGAACTAGAAATCACTCTAACTAACAAATTCTAATTAATAAACCTAAAGAAGCCATAAATAACAAATTCTAATCAATTTATGATAGTCATTAAAATTAAACCTAATTATTTATGGTAGTCAAAAAAGGTAAGTAGAATACTCCACAAGATATAGTGATTTGAAGGGGAGTCACCTCAAGTGGGACAGTGTGGGTTGCACCTTAGAGTATAGAAAAGGAAAAAGACAAATAAAAATTTAATAAAAGAAAACCCACCCCTCACGTTCCCAACGAGGTCCCTCTCGAAATCATCATTATTAGTAAGTACTTATTATTTTCATAATAAAATAGGAGGAAAAATACAAAAAATAAGAGGATATGAAGAATAATGTGGTGTAAGGGTGGCGTGGGCATCTGATGAACGTGGCATAGACCCCAAAATGTCAGTTACTGCTCCTAATAATTAATCTTCACGTACCACACTTTCCACGAAAATAAGGACAAGTACACCCTCAATCTTATTTTATTCATATTCATATTCACCGCAAAAAATAAATAAATTAAATTTTATAATTTTAAATTAAAAAATCCAATATATATCGAAATCCGTAATTCTTGTAAATTTTAACATATCACATGGGATGTTCACATTAAATATTTGTAACATGTTGAAAAGTATTTTTTTTAAAAAAAATAGTTAAAAAGAAAAGATTTGAACAAGTAGATACGTTAGAAGGACTTATTTTAATGAGCAGATTTGAGTGACTCGTATTAGTAATTTAAATTTAAATTTACTTGTAGAAAAGATCCAAATATAGTGGGTGATTTCTTTTTGTTTATGGAGAGATAGTGGAGTTTTGAGAAAATCAAGGACAAGAAAGTAGAAGTAGAAAGATGATGGACACAAATTTAATGCATATTTCTTTAGTTACACTTTGCACGGGAATTATAAAAGGCATTCAAATAGGAAAATTTGACAATATTAAGGTATTTTTTATACGCGTAGAAAATAAAATTTAGTGTAAGATACGTAAATAATAAGTATTGTTCTCGAAGATACATTCACTCTTTTGGTGGTAAATATAATCCCTCTGTTTCTAATTACTTGTCCATTTTGACAAATTAATAAATGACAAATTTTTGTTACCTATTATACCCTCAATTAGATGACTAATTACTTTGAAAAATGCAGAACTTTTCATTCACTTCATAATTAATAGGGGTAAAATGATAAATTCACTATGTTATTAATTGATTTCTTAATAGGTGTGTCAATTTAAAAGTGGACAAATAATTAGGGACAAAGGGAGTAATTATAGTATATGAAAATAAATACTAATAAAAGATGATCTTGCAATTATGATTCTTGCGAATTAAGTTTAAAAAAATAATATTCTGTCAATTACATTATTGATTTTGCATATTTAAAAAAAAATTATAAATAAAAGAATAATTTTATTATATTTTTCTTTGAATATGATATATTATCCATTGATTTAATAAAATTGACCAATATTATTAAATATTCTATAATAATATAGTGGAAAATTATTTTTAAACGGGAAAATATCATTGTTTAACTTGAAAATTGGTTGTACAAGATTTAAGACTCTAGCTATGATATTTGATACAAGAAGGAAAGTTTCACTAAGATCTATAAGTCAATATTACAATTTACAACAATAATGAATTTGGTGTAATTCCATAAAATGAGAGATCTAAAAAGGGTAATGTATAAGTAATTTTATACCTATATTATGCGAGTTGAAAAAACATGTTAAAATCAATTGAGGAAAAAAAGAAGAAGAAGAATCAATAACATATAATAATAAAATAATACTAACTAATAGAGGACTCAACTATTTTTATTTTTCGTCATGGTACGTCTGTCACATCTTTCTTTAGATNAATTTAAATTTAAATTTACTTGTAGAAAAGATCCAAATATAGTGGGTGATTTCTTTTTGTTTATGGAGAGATAGTGGAGTTTTGAGAAAATCAAGGACAAGAAAGTAGAAGTAGAAAGATGATGGACACAAATTTAATGCATATTTCTTTAGTTACACTTTGCACGGGAATTATACAAGGCATTCAAATAGGAAAATTTGCAATATTAAGGTATTTTTTATACGCGTAGAAAATAAAATTTAGTGTAAGACACGTAAATAATAAATATTGTTCTCGAAGATACATTCACTCTTTTGGTGGTAAATATAATCTCTCTGTTCCTAATTACTTGTTCACTTTTTATTTTATAGTTGTCCCTAATTATTTGTTCATTTTGACAAATCAAAAAATGACAATTTTTTGTTACCTATTATATCCTCAATTAAATGACTAATTACTTTGAAAAATGCAGAACTTTTCATTCACTTCATAATTAATAAGGGTAAAATGGTAAACTCACTATGTTATTAATTGATTTTTTAATATGTGTGTCAATTCAAAAGTTGACAAATAATTAGGGACAGAGGGAGTAATTATAGTATATGAAAGTAAATACTAGTAAAAGATGATCTTGCAATTATGATTCTTGCGAATTAAGTTCAAAAAATAATATTCTGTCAATTACATTATTGATTTTGCATATTTTAAAAAAAATTATAAATAAAAAAATAATTTTATTATATTTTCCTTTGAATATGATATATTATCCATTGATTTAATAAAATTGACCAATATTATTGAATATCCTATAATAATATAGTAGAAAATTATTATTAAACGTGAAAAATATCGTTGTTTAACTTGAAAATTGGTTGTACCACTAAGGTCACTTTACCTTATTTTCAATATCATCCTAGTTAATTTTATCATTTTGATATGCAACATATTCATTTTAACTTTCTTATTATCACGATTTCTATTTTTACATCTATGATTTTTTTATCGACAAGAATATATTGGTCGACTTAATGCTTATTCCTAAAAGTTGAAAAATATTTATCAATTTTACCATAAATAATTTTGGATAAATTTACTAAGTTCCTTAACTAATATACTTTAATTATAATTGTATATTCTTATTCTATTTTTATGTTACATCTTTCACTTATTTTTATTATTAAAATTAAATACAAGCACCCATAATTGCATAATTAAATATTCAAAAATAAATGTTTATACATTCAAATCTCATCTAAAATAAAATTTTATATAAATGTATTTTTAAGGTAAAAATAAAAAATAAGACATATTACCCGTTATAATAAGCCCATTCGATCTTATGATGCAATTTTTTTGGTTTACCACTAGAGTAAATATCGCGATTCTATAATTAAGCATCCTTGAAACGTAAGATATTACTAATTTTTCAAACAAATTAAGTAAATGAAGAGTATTTAATTAGTAAGTTATGATAATGATGTAAAATCTCATCTATCGCCTAATTTTACTAATTTTCAAATAAGCATTTAATACTCTTTTCTCTCTCTACAACTTCTTTTTGACTTTCCTGTACCCCACTTTCTCTCTCTATCCACAAAACCAAACGCTTAAATAAAGGCCGAAACCCCATTCTTTTTCTCTAGTCGCCACCTCTAAATCTCTCTCTCTCTCCATTTTCTCTCAACAACAAAAAAATCCATTAGCAGAGTTATTTCAATGGCAGTTGAAGCAAGACATCTCAATCTTTTCACTCAACAACAGCAAATGGTTTCGAATCAAGGGAATGGGTTTTCCTACAATACCCAGATGGGTGGTTCTTCTCTTTTGCCGTTACCGACGCCGGAGAATAGTTTTTTGCCGTTTCATCAGAGTTTGATGTGTGATTCCGTTCAGCCAAAAACCTCGGTGAATACTGATAGTGGTCTCACTTTTAATCTTCCCACTACTGTTAACGCTACCACTGCTGCCGCTGTAGCGGCGACGAGGAAGCGGTCGAGGGATTCGTTTAATCAGTTTAATACTTGTAATACTACGTCGTTTGTTGGAGATGACGTTTTGCCACTTCTACAACAATATCAGTGTGATATCGATCGGATTATTTCGCTTCATGTAAGTTTTCTGATGAAAAATTGAATTTCAATGCCGTTTTCTGTTTATTGGTGTTTTGGGGCTAATTTGAATTTTTTATTTTGTGTTTTTACAGACTAAGAAAGTAAGGATGGAATTGGAAGAAAGGCAGAAACATCAAGCGAGGGTGTTGGTTGCAGCAATCGGAGAAGGTGTATCAAAAAAACTGAAAGAAAAAGATGAACAGATTCAAAGAATGGGGAAAATCAATATGGTTCTTCAAGAAAAAGTGAAAAGTTTGTTCGTTGAAAATCAGTTATGGAGGGATTTGGCACAAACAAACGAAGCAACAGCAAATTCCCTTCGCAACAACTTAGAACAAGTATTGGCTCACGTCGGCGATGAACGAATCTCTGCCGGCGGTATCCTCGCCGGAGCAGCAGTTGAGGAAGACGCCGAATCCTGCTGCGGCAGCAGCGACCACGGGGCTGCAGCGGAAGAAGAGGACGAAATTGAAGGGCGGCGCACTGTAGTCGGTGAAGCGCAGGATAACAGGATGTGCAAAAGGTGTGGTGAGAGGGAATCATGTGTTCTGCTATTGCCATGCAGGCACCTTTGCCTGTGTGCTGTTTGTGGATCAAGTTTAGTTCATACATGCCCTGTATGCAACTCTAACATGAATGCCACTGTACATGTTAACATGTCTTCTTGATTGATCAATCAAATCAATATCCAAAAAAAAAAAGATGAAACTATTTCTAGGAAGAGGAAAAGAAACCATAGAATTTTGTTCATGTAGAGATAAATGCTAGAATTTTTAGTTTGTAAATTTCTTTAGTAATTGTGACATGCAAATTGTTCATTCTTTTTATCTCCATATATGTTCTTAATTCACCATTGTCATAATGATGGTATTGGAATTTCATAGTTCAATTGTGTACAAAAGTTCTTTCAAAAATAATATCATTAAGATCTTCGTACATTCTATTTTCGAATTTTATCGGAAGGGAAGTAAAAAAAGTAAAGGTGTGTATGGTGGGATTAAACATAAAGTAACTTTTAGTTCTGGACTTTGATAGGGAGAGATTATGGGGTTACTAGTTTTAATGAGAATGAGCAGAAAAAGCAAATGTTACGTGCCAACTTTTGCCAAAGAATCCTACTTTAGTGATTTCTCACACATTGTGGTCCGTATATGTATTGAATTAGGTACTGTACTGACTGTTTCTAACATTTAATTCTGATAAATATAAAGAGAGACACTTTCATTTGAGAGGTGTGGTGTTCCATTGGAATTTTGCTGCATAAATGTCAGTCTATTTATAATAATGGACTATTTCATTATATTATTTTAAAAGGAAAAAAAAATTGGTCAAAAAATTTGATCAGAACATTTTTATTCTTTTAATTTTAATATTTTTCAATTAAAAAAAAGAAAAAGATCAATTTATTTTAAAATAAAAAAGAATATTAATAACATTTTAAATTTCTAGCCAAATTTTCTGGTCATTTGACATTACCTATTACTCTCTAATACTCCATTCGTTTCATTTTATATGAGATAGTTTGATTCGGTACGAAGTTTAAGAGAGAAAAAAATACTTTTAATTCTTGTGGTCCAAAATGAATGTTAGAAATTTATGTGACTATAAATCATTTCATTAAGAGTAAAATAAACATTTTTTCTTAAGTTGTTAGTTAATATAGTCACTCTTTTTGGGACAGAGTAAAAAAGAAATTAAGTCACATAAATTGAGACAAAGGGAGTAATATTTGTTCATTTTATGAAATTAATTGATAATTTTATACTAGTTCCTTATTTACCTTATTTTTCATTATAATCATTTTTTTATTATATTTTTTTATATTTAAAGAATGATATAGTAAAATTACTCTTTTATTTTATAATTATTAAAAAATATGTAAAGTAAATAGTGGATAAATATTATTGAAAGGAGAGACTATTAGTATTACTGCTACTATTTATTTGCTTAGGTGGGATGTCAACCTATTGGAAAAAAAAATAATAAAACAAGATTGTATTTTTTACTTAATTTTAGTTTTTTTTGGTGTACTAGTACTTAGTACTAGCACTAGCAAAAGCTATTCAAGAAAAAAAAACAAAGTGGACCCAAATACAAGCAAATCCCCCTAACTTTGCAGGCATATATAGTGATTGTGAAAACAACTGCTTCTGACTAATAATTTAACTTTACTTTTCTTTTTTATGTCCTAACTTTTTGCTATATAATTAAATTAGGTTTCTCCTACACCTTAGCTATCCTTGTAAGTTATTGTCACCTTTAATGAAATGATTATTTCTTTTGTGTGTATTAAAATTGATTGCTTGTAAATTCAAGTAGTTGGTTGGGTGATAGGTATGTGTATATAGAGTATTTAAAATCATTATTGGTAATTTTCGTTCCCTACTCCTAAAGCTCAATGTATTATTAGTAACCTTTCTAGGGTTGGCACAAGGTAACCGATAAGGTGCTTATTCCGATTTTGCTTAGGAAGTTAATTATTTATAGCAAAATATCTTGTTTGGTTGTAATATAGATAATTTAGCATACCAGATATCATGTGATTATTCGTTTATAATTCTATATAACTAATATCTGCATAACTGTTATCTAATAAAAAATTATGACAATAATAAAGTAGAGAGATGGTTGAGTAGTGTAATGCATTGATATGGGACAGCAGGCAGGAGTAGTGGTCAGTCTGGTGATGGTCAGATTCAATGAGCCATCAGGACAAGCTTGTGTATTGATTTTCTTTTTGGGGTGGTTCATTTCTTGGAATCTTCCATTATGAGGCACAATTTTATAGGTGTTGTAAAGACAAAAATGTCAGTGGAAAATGTGGCACATTTCACATTATTTGTCCCTATTATGACTAGTCCATTTATTTATTGTTTGTTTGTTTGTTTGTGGATTGTTGATGTAAATTAAAGAGTTTGGGTAAGGGACGAAAGGATTACTCAACAATGATGGCTCTCCCTAACGTCCCATTCCTTTTAATGCTACCACAACCCATCTTCCAACAATTTCACTTCTTTGAAAATTTTGATCACTATTTTTTTCTTGATTGTCCATACTTTATATTATTCAAATCCAAAATCATCTACTTGGGACTACCTGCCAATTTTATGACGAAAGGTGGGCCGATAAGGGTGGGACAAAAATAAAAACTTAATAAATATTTAAATTGACAAGCTTACAGTAATATCAGAGGTATGCTTGAATAAAGAAGACAATAACTTAATGATAATGTAACTTGAAAGATAAATCCATGGATTAGTTAAAATTGAGTTCTACTGTCTTTCAGAATCATAAGATTACCATAGTTTTATTTCAATTCTCTGTTAATTTTTACGCACCAATCAATGTAAACTGAATTTTAATAAAAATCGAAATTATTGTTAAAAATAATAAAATAGAAAGTTTGGGAGAACTTTAGTTTATATTTATTCCACGGGTGTTTTTAGATAGTTTTTGCCTTTTGTTAGTGCTATAAATATATTATTAGTATTATAGTGCATGTTGTAAACAGAATGGTGTCCCAAAGTGCCGGCCAAGATTCTGACACGTCACATTCACAAAATACACCAAACGAAATATAATTATATAAGAGGTTACTACTCAAAATGATGGATCTAATTGGAATCGTTTGATTGAATAATTTAAAAATATCTCAACTAAATTAAGATCTATTTCAATTTATTTATCAAAATTTATATTAGATAGTGCTATTGTTATGATTTCAATGCGCAAATTCAAATTTAATAAAAAAAATTTTATGAGAATAAATGTTAAAGACCCACCACGTGTGAAGAGAAAATGTAAAGGTGAGGCCAAAGAGAAAGGAGGGTGGTTGAGTTGGGGGTAATTCGTACACTGTATCAAACACGCCTGTGTTTGTGTCTGTGGCCTTAAAATTCGCCGGTGGGGAAGGAGAGAGATAATGATGGCCTACGTTACTTCATGTCAGAGCCGTGAAGATCGGTTTTGGTACTCACAATTACAACTATTTTCCACTCAATGTTCCCTCCCTCAAACTTGTTTTTTTACTACTACTATCAGATTTTTAACTTTTTATATTTTCTTCGTCTAATTATAGTTATTCACTATATTATTTTTAAATATTTATTCAGTTTACGGCTAATAAAAGTAATAAAATTATTTAAGATTTAATTTAAATCAAAATTTCAGAAGTATCCTTTTGTTTAAACTTTATTTCAAGTTAAATTACATTACATAAATTAGGATAGAGAAGAGTCTATTCATTGAAAAATAAGTGGTCTTTTAAACTTAGGAATACTCTTTATAAACTATTTTCATTTCTTCAACGATATAAAACTCTGTCTATTAAAAAATAAGGATAATTTTTAAAAACTGAAATCAATTCCGTTTAGAAATCACAAAATAAAACAGTTACTTTTTTTTTTTTATATATTGGGACTTGGAGTAACAATTTCAAACCACACACTTTTGAGTTGTTAATATCCATCCATTTAAAAGAAGATTGTGATTTGGCGTGAATTGCGCTAAGAAAATAGGACAACAACCTTACTCCTAATACAAACAAAACTGCTTTATTTGTGTTCGTTGATATTGTAAAAAAAAATACTTGATTAATTAGAATCTAAATTTGAGATTAGGTAATTCTTAATTCACTTCATTAATTACTGAGTTACACAATTCATTATGTATTACGTTACAAGTTAGAGTGCTTTTCTTGGCTCCATTAACATTATCTTCAAGTAAATTTATGAAAAAGTTACGAAGAAATTTCCTTAAATTCATCTTTAATTTTTATGTTTCCATCCAATTTTATTCATTCAATTAAAAAAAATTAATATATAAATAATTCTTATTTCTTTTTAAAATGTATATTGAATCTAATATAAACAAGTAATCATGAACGAAACTTATTATTCAACAAATTAATGTTCCTTTCCTTGTAACAGTTATGATTCCTTTTTTAGTAGTTATAATCAAATAAGTACTACTTTAATGATGGCTTGCTTGGAATATATTAAGGCCATCGACATCGACTATTAAAGAATTTTTATTATCGAACAAATGTTGCTTTGTCCTTTATATTATCATTTCCACGTGAATTCTTAAAGCCTTCGTAATTTCCAACTCTTTTTCTTATTCCTATTTACTTTATGAGAACTTGTAATGTCTATAAAGTAAATAAAATATTGACTCACAACATCTCTCATATATTCGTACCTAATAATAATTTATTATTATTGTATTTTTAAAGCGTACATCACACGATATCTTGTACTTAATGGTCCCATGTACTATTATCTCAAAATTCATTATTATATAGGAATAAGTTTGAGACATTTTCTTTTTTTTCGTAATCTAATTATGTTTTGACATTATCATTTAGTTATCGAAATACACTAATTAAATCAAATTTATACCACTTAAATTTCATTGTAAGATAGCAATACAATTGATTAATCAAGACCTTTAATTAGCGTTTGACATAGTTTTTAATCAGATTCCAAGTTTTCTATTAATATACAATCTTAAAATTTGATTAGATTCTAAAAATTGACAACAAATTCGGTCAAAATTATAAATATTTATTTTTACTTAGAGATTTTTGGAATTTTTTTCCTAATAAAATACATATGCAAATATAAATTCAACAACTTAAGTTTTCAACTTGAAAAATTCATGACATAACGGAAGTTCATGAATCATTTGTGTTTCTATGTTAATCAAAAACATAAAGAAATAATATATATATAGTGTTAAAAACATCTCGACGGTAAGTATGAATATGCCGAAATCAAAGTCTCAGGACGAAGACAAAAGCCGAGCAAATGAGAAATATATATATATATATATATATCAGAAATCAAAGATACCCTCAATCAATTGAATAATAAAGATACAGATATACTATTCCTACCGTCCACTTTTACTTGAATATTATATTAAGAATTAAATATTTTTTTTATTCTAAAAATAATATATTACTGACTTTAGTAAAACTATTGTTAATGTATTTTAAAAATATGAAATTTATATTTTTTATTTTAAGAAATATGTCACCAAATAAATTAAGTAAAATATTGATAAGTAAAAGTGGACGAAGCGATTGCTATATACTACTCCCTCCGTCCACAATTGTTTGTCTGGGTAAGGTCATGCACACTCCTCAAGGAAAATTTAATACAAGATGTAATTTGACTAATATAACTCTACTATACCAAGAATATCCAAAGTCCACATAACTTTTCAATTGAANGTAAGGTCATGCACACTCCTCAAGGAAAATTTAATACAAGATGTAATTTGACTAATATAACTCTACTATACCAAGAATATCCAAAATCCACATAACTTTTCAATTGAACTACACTATCATTAAGGGCAAAATTGGAAAAAAGTGACTAATTATTTCTTGATTGTTTAAATTGACAATTAATCTTGAACATTTAATTTTAGTATACCTGCCAAATAATTGTGGACGGAGGGAGTATGTGACTAAAATGAAATGATGATTTTTTTATTTAATATATATTTTTGAAAAGCAACAATATATGCAGTATCTGCATTACCTCGTTGTTAGTTCTGTGTCAACATATGACCATCAATTATGGGTCCCACTGATGTTTTTGTCTTTATTTTTCTAATTTGACTTTTTCTTGTTTTGTTTATAGTGATAGAGTTATATGAAAATAAAGTAATTAAATAGAATAAAAAAATGTCAGATAAGATAATAAAGATGGATTGATATAGATTGGTAAATGATGAAACAAAGTGTGGGGCACATGAAAAAGCAATATCTGCTAATGTTAATTTAACTTTAGTGGGGGAGTGACGGATCTTCCGGAGTGGGTCCTTTGATCACACACAATTTTGTCTCTTCTATCACCAACATACATAATCACTCTAAATTTTATATTATTTTATTCACTTTTTTTCCGTTTATTATCTACTCTCCGTTTTAATTTGTTTGTATTCATTTTCGATAGTTATTTTCATTAATTAATGAAGGTGAACATTAAAACAATAAGTAAGTGACCTTCCGCAACGAGCTAGTCACACGGTGTTTGTTTAGTGCAGTTTACCTATTCGATCTAATTTCCAAGTTATTATATAAGAGCAGAGAAAATTTAAATAAGCTACTAAAAATCTCCATTACCAAAATATATCAATATTCATGTGCGGGAGGCTTTTCATAGTGTAAATATTGGTTAATTGAACCTATACTAGTATATATGACATTAATTAAGATGAATTTGATGCTTATACTTGCAAGTCAAATTTATGTTGATATAAAATAAATCTGGACATATTGAGTACTCCACAATAAAAGAAGTACATGTACCAGCAAAGGGGTAGTTTACACGTTAATACTTAAAATATTTCTCTTGCAAGGAAAGCCAAATCAAATATTACTAATACACCAATATGGATTGTGATGTATTGGTGAGAGTGTTTCACCCTTAACCAGAGGTCTCGGGTTCAATCCCTAGACATGGAAAAAATCCTGTTGGGAGCGTCACCTCCGAATGGGCTCTGCAGAGCGCGATTCAAATTTAGTCAGAGTTTCAATGTGAACTCCGAACACCGAGTGAAAAACAAAAAGAATAGTTAACGTTTTGATTAGTTTAATAAATAGCACGTTTTTATGAGATGAAGGACCATATTTGGACTATCATTAATATATTAAATTAATTCGAAACTCAAAGTCCATTTTTTAAAAGTTTTACTTCAAAGTAACGTATATTATTCATCTAATGCCAAAATTGACTAATTATTTATTATAGAAAATCGATGCATCTTTTGAGATTGTTTTAAGGATAAGAATGGAAGTGATTTTTCTTTTCTTGATTGTTGAATAGCCCTTTTCAGAGGATACATTAATTTGGACCTTCGAGGTTAACTTTACTTGAAGAATGGAAAATCATAATTAATTATGATTAATCGAATTTTTATGTAAAATTGGTTTGATTATAAAAATAAACGTACTCATGAACGTTTGAGGATGTTGTTATCAATGGTGTCAAAAGTGTAATCGATCGAGACTGATTTTAGGTGAAACATGAATGACTAATTATTTTTTGGTTTTATATCGTCGTTCAATGAAATCATTACAAATAAATATTTATCAATTATTAAAATGTATTATGAGATAGATTAACGTGTTCTATACTTTATGGGAGAGTTGAGTGGTGGGGTAAGATGGTGTTGATAGCCTTATTTCTTTGACTAATTTAATTAATTAAGCACTATTATATGTGCACACATAATCACATAATTAGTAAGTATCAAGCCTAATAAAACAATTCTAATTTGTCGAAATTTAGAAGTTTTGTAAATCTTAAATGTGTATAACTTTCAAATGCAATACCTAAACACACTTGTTCGACGATAAGTACATACTTGGGAATTGGGATGATTATGTTCGACTATCTAATTTACAAAATACATNTTAGTAAGTATCAAGCCTAATAAAACAATTCTAATTTGTCGAAATTTAGAAGTTTTGTAAATCTTAAATGTGTATAACTTTCAAATGCAATACCTAAACACACTTGTTTGACGATAAGTACATACTTGGTAATTGGGATGATTATGTTCGACTATCTAATTTACAAAATATATATAACATGTAAAGATAATATATACTTTATATTAAGTATACATATAATATACATATATATACATTGATAATATATATGTTACATGTAGTTCGATCATATTGATAAACTAGTGTATCAAAGAATATATATATATCGGTAATTTTCCCTAAATTACTGTAAGTTTCTAAGAATTTAAGCTTTATTGGCTTTTGAATTACATCTCTGATCAGGTATTACAGATAAATCATAGAGACCATTTATATGATTTTGTTGCTGAAAATATATAACTCATTTATTGTTTTCATTTCCAACAAATAAATGTGAGGTATCACAAAATCAAATATTGGTTTTCGATAATAAACTTCAAAATATTCTTTAATCAGCATTACGACATAAGATAGCTTCTCCCAACTATTTTAATTATTTTTGTGAAGAAAAAAAAAACAAGTACTAGAACCACATGCTTATATTATTAAATTGTCAAGATTATCCATAATTTGTGCCAATTTATTTATGAAAGTGATGTGAAGGAGGGCTGTATTAGGATGATAAGTTGGAAATTTTGAGAGGCGATTGGTTTTGCTTTAATTTCATTAATTATGAAAATGACATTTGAGAAAGATTGTTTATTGATCATGTTCATAGTTTCAATTTGAATACCCGCTTGAAAATAATAAAACAGATGATATTTGTCGAGAAGTACAAATAGATGGCTCCCTCTCAACTTATTTCCTAATTTTCACGGTTTTCCCATCCCCACCCCCACGTCCACTTCAACCCCACACCTCAAAATTTTGAACTACTCATGAGTCATGACAAACAACAACTCACAAAAAAAAAAAATATTATAAGAAATAATTTCTCCATTTATAATAATAACCATTTTTCAATTATACAAACTAAAAGAATAACTATTTATGAATTTTATTCTAATTTACCTTACACTACAGGAAAAGTGTGAATTCCATGAGGATTTTCCTAGGGATTAGTATGAAAATCCGCAGGTAACTTATTTTCCTGCAAATTTTCATATTAATCCCAAAAAAATCCTCATGTAATTCACCATTTTCTTGTAGTGTTAGCAATCCTATTTATTGCATTTATAATAATAAGATGAATAGCCCATCTATCATATAAGTTTTTCCTCTATAATATAAGTAAGCATGATAGGTATTTATTTATTTTCAAGCTTTTGATTGAGTGTATCCAATGACCAAAATGAGGATCCTAAGTGCTTGTTGCTCTCAAAGATTTCCATTGATATGTTGGTAGTCAATAATGGCTGCACCATTTACTCATTATAAGTAAAAGTGCTTGTAGCTAGGTTAAAAGCTTTAGAAATTGTGGTTTAAATTATTTAAAAAGTATAGTAGTACAATAATAAAGTAAGGTGGTGAGTTACTTTATGTTTGTCACTTTCATCATAACCATTATCTATTTTTCCAAATCGTGTGCTATTTCTATGGGAAAAAAGTACATTATTATAGTGCCCTTGCACCCGTGAATTCTCAAGTGTTCTTTTTTATTTATTTAATAAAATATAAGTAGCTAGATAATGTTGGTTTCTCTTAATGTACTATCAATATATTTCCACATAATAAAAGTAGTAGTTAGTGTTTAATGAGAGTAATAGATACCCACTAGACTTACAATGCAAGACTATATATTATAGTTCATAGTATCACATCCCTCTCAATCCAACAAGGAAAAAGTATACCCCCACTAATATTTTAGTTTGTTGAATTATAGTGGATTGAATAGAAATTTAAGGTTTTACATTATGGAAAAGCTATATTTATATATTTTCTTGTAGTTTTTTTTATTCGATATCTGATATTTACTTCATAATTCGATTAATTTGAACTTATTTTATCTGAAATCCATGCTTCTTATCAAAAAGATTATTAATAAAGTTTGAACTCAAAAAATCTGATTAATTTAAAAGGATCCCAATCCATTCACTATAATTCTTAAAGATGAAACGCTTAGGTGTAATTGTGTTATTCAAGATGGGAAGTATTCTTCTTTTTTATCTTTTCATTTTTTTTAATTAATAAGTTGTTAAAGTGAAACAATAAGAAGAGACCTAACTAATGATGGTGTACAAATTAAAGCTAACTAGGTTACAACATAAAATCTCAAAAAAATATATGACAACTTTTATTATACTACTAAGTAATTATGTAATAGTGAAAGTGATGTATGCAATGCACTTTGGGAACCCCACAAATAATGTGTTGCAAGAAATCTTGTGAACTTAGCACATGGAATAGTGGGAGAAAGTGATGTATGCACCAACCATCTGTCACATTTTTGCCATAGAAAGAATAGTTTGGATTGTTCTTCTTTTCTTTTCTTTAATTTTTTTCACTTTCCAACAAGTCCATCCATCATCTTTATTGGTTTTGATGGTTCAACTAGCTAAGGGGATTAGTATAAACAAACAAATCACCTTTACCTAGCTTTTGTTCCACTCCATATTTTTTACTTATTCGTCCGAATCCACCAAAAAGGATGCCTATGACAAAGTCATCAAAATTCCCATTTAAAGGAAACATATTGTGGAAGTGTCATTATTTTAGATGTGTGTGTGTGGCATGGCATGGTTGCCTCCANCCCCCCCCCCCCCCCAAACACACACAAATTCTCTTCCTTTTTGATTCATAATCATTTCACATTTGAAATTTTATTCTAAAATACTATTCAAAAAATAATGACATAATCGAAAGTTTCATTAAAGGGTTCAAGATATGTTAAACATATACAAGATATAATCTTAGTCATACATAAATATTATAATTGTATATCAAATGAGGTTTGATTAACCTCCACCCCCTTTAGCCCTAAGGTGACTCCGCCCTTAGTGCAAAGCTTAGTAAGTTGGCTTGATGTAATTAATCAAGACCGTTGATTAAAGACAAATTTTGTACCACTTATTAAGTAAATTCTTTCTTTTTTAAGAAAAGAAAATCAAAATCATATGATATTGAGATTTCATTGATTCAATTAATGCAAATACAAATTGCGCAAAGTTTAGTTAAATGAAAAATACTCCATATTAAGCATTTCTCTTTTTTGAAGATGATTCTCGAGACTTTCTAAGGATGAAGAAATATCATCCATCAAACGATACCCCTCATATCTCCCTCTCAAGTGGGTGTATTAGTAGGGCCTATCTTTAGTACACATACCCCACTTCATAAAGGGGTATATATCATATGTGCTGCAAAAGCACAAAGGAAGCAACATCAAATTAAAGGTTGATAGAAGAGTAGATATGTGCCCTAACCATTACTGACACAATAAGGAAAGTTAAGTTTCACATCTTGGGCCCTAATGATTCTTTTATTGTATCCCATACTTTGTGCTAAGTTTTGTCCCCTCCATCTATCCCTTTTTTCAAAATGAAAAACTCTTATCTTATAAGTCAAATGAAGGGGGGGAGGGGAATATGGATAAATCACCAAAGTGGACAACTTTTGTGTGACACACCTTTCCATTTCTTTATAATTTTCTTGGGGCCACACCCATCTTTTTCATCTAAGATTTTGGGCACAAATATGGGCCAAGATACTTGGACCGTTACCTTTTTGCTCATGTAGGCTCCACTCATGAAATGATATTCCTTGTAAGAAATCAATATATTAGGTTCGTGCCTTCCTCATGATATGTCCATGTTTTTCTAGGTGAACATAATACTATTATTGACAATTACTTGTCATAAAGGATATTTTCAATTACACCATTAATTATCGTAGATCTTAAAAAAAAAGTTCAACCATTTACTTAAGATATTATTAACTTTAGTCATTTCTAGATGTTATTCTATTTTATACTCCTATTTCTTAAGAAATAAGTCAAGTCGTATAACTATATAGCTAAATACCTTTAAAGAAGAAGGGATGAATAGTGGAGAGAGGGAAGAGGAATTTAATAAATGTTTTAATTTTTTGTTGAAAGGTTAAGAATCATAATTTCACTCATAGGTTGTTTTTGACTCTCAACCAATATAATTAATGTTTATAGAGAAGAGACATAAATTAAAGGCATTGTTGATAAGAAAAGTCACTCTCCTTGCATTTAGTATTTATTATAAATAATACCAAAAGGCAAGTGGTGGAAGAGTGGTTGAGATTATTTACATATTTCGACTGTTGTATACTTTTATTGATGTTCAAGAAACACATGCACCCAAAATATTGGGACCCATCCACTCTATAAATGAACATGGAATATCTCATCTTTAATTATGAAAAAAGTCCATTTTACTATTTGTTTTGTATTTTCATTTTATTCTTTCTACTTTTATTTGTTTTGGATTTATACTTTTTTCCCTCCAAAAGGTTAACAACTTAAAGCAAAGGCATGTTTGGATTTGTGTATATTGCTGGCACCCTTTTATTTTCACTTTTTTTTTAGAGATCTCAACTCAACTAATTTTTCACGTTAGAAAGTGAGAAAGAAAAAAAAGTGAAAGTATATTATATTGATATTCGTCAACTTATTCAAACTTTGAGTTTCGAATTTAATATATTTGAGGGAAAAAGTCTTTAAATTAGAAACCATAAAATTATGACTAACAAGAACTTCATAGAAAATGCATTAATATCGAAAGTTAAAGTATGACTGACATGAGACAATATGTAAGTAATTTTTTCTCTTTTCCCACACCAAACGTGAAAGTTTCATTATGATTAACATGTCTTTTGGTTTGAACTAGGAATTAAAGTCATTATATTTGTCTGAATTGTCCATTGCACTTAAGCATAATGAAAATATTTTACAACTTGTAATCATCATTAAACGAAATGGAAAAATCTTTTTGGCCAGAATGATAACTTTTCTATGTTATTTAATCTTTTTTAAAACAATTTTTCCCTATTAACTTTAATACGTTTTAACTAAACAATGGAAAAAAAATTAGTTTATTTTAAAATAAAAAAGATATTATAGATTTTTTAAATTTTTTGGCCTAATAGCATTATCCGAAGGAAATCTTTAGTCCATAGGTTTTCTTAATATTAGCTTTAGGGAACAATTAAGGTTAATTATTGAGTCCAAAGGAAATGGCCATCGCACATTGTGCCAAATAGAGATGGCCATGAACATGTTGCGCCTTTTCTGGACTAGAATTACTAAAAATCAATTAACTATATAGTTAATTGTGAAAAGGATAAACTTGGTAAATACTATCACTATATTAAACCAATGTATTTTAATACGGTTAAGTAATAAATTAGGAGAAAACAAATATTGATTTGATAATTACAATTAGTATAATATAAATGTCGAGTGCGAATAAATTTTTACCTTAACCTTCGCTTCCAAAATTAGCCAACACATGGTCCAAAATTAGTTGTTGTTGGATCAATATTTTGTCTTGGGCCACAATTTCTTACTTAAAATGGAATCACTTGCCCATATACAAAGCGATGTGAAAATTAATCTATGTAGTTTGAAATCTAATATGAAATAATTAATTAGTGACATAATATAGAATTATATCAAATTATTGAATAGAATAGTATTTATTGTAAGAATGTTTGTATAATTAGGTAATTTTTTCACTATTAAAAGTACTTAAAACTTAAAAGTTTAATACTTTGTATGTATTGGACCAAATTACTTCAAATCATCTCGGCCCAAGGGCTTTTGGCAGACCGATCATTGAGATTTGTGATCCAGGAGGAGTTGATGAAGCCCGTAATTCTCTAGGCCCATATCGGTTATGATGTCAACAGAGATATTATTTTGGGAAAATTGTATGAACTAGCAAACTATTAATTCAAATTAAATGTTATAGCCATATTTTATTTTGTTTGTAATTCGCAGCAATCATCCCATTTTATTGCCATCTGATTCGGTATACAAGCCATTTTCGATATACAATTAGCCATTTTATACATTTCGGTATAAAATGTATAAAATGTGTTTCTGTTTGTATAAAGCGAGACAAAAGTGTATATACGACTACAAATACAAATACATATATTTTCGTTCTGTACATTTATAATTATACAACTACAGATCTTATTATACAAATGACAATGTATAAATGAATTTATACAAAACTGAACAATATGTATAAAATTTGATGTATGTAGCGAATTATACAAATCAAAAGCTCCATAACAAACATATATATTTATTTTTGATATATATACCAAACACTTTTATTAAGTAAAAAAACAATCACGGCATGCTCTATTTGAGAATTGCTATTTAATATGTTATAATTTTTAAAAGAATACTTAATATGTGGTCAATATTAATAAATTTGCATTTGTATTTGTATAAAACGAGAGAAAATTGTATATACAAATACAAATACATATATTTTTGTCCTATACACTTATAATTATATAAACATAGATTTTCCCTTGCCCAATTTTCTTATGTTTTTCTCTCGTTCTCGCTTTATACAAACACATATTATACAATTGATTCTTTTGTATATGTATATCGAAACAGATTATACAATTGATCTTTTGTATATGTAAACCAAAATATATATATTAATAGCCATAGCAAACATAAAGATTATGTTTGATATGGAACGCAATTATACAAATTATAGCTATAACATACAAATATAATTTTTATGTTTGCCAAACCTAAAATTTACTCTTAAAAAAAACGCTTGAATTAGACTTGGCAAGACCACAACTACAATAAACTAGGTTCGAAGTTTGATTTGTCAAGTTCACAACTTTAGGGCCCGTTTGGCCATGCGATATGGTATCATTATATGGAATCATGAGATGAAATTGAAGGTTTGTTTGGACATGCGATATGTAATTTTTGTGTTGTATACTTTCTCATAAACATAAAAATCCCATAAGTTGTAAAACTATTAAAATAGCCCCAATTGTTTATTCAATCTTATCAAATAAACAAAAATTATAAAATCGCATAATAAATTATTACAAAGTTATTTGTTCTTCAGTTAAATAATTGTTTCATCTAACTTTAATTTAATTAAAAAAAATTGAACATAAATTATACTTAATATGCTCATATCTCTCAACTACTCTTACAAATAACCTACAAAGTAGAAAAAAAAAACATACATTAGTGAGTAAATATTAACTTAGAAGTTAAATGCACTAAGATAAAAATTAACAAACATCACTAACTTCTAACTATTTACAAGAAAAATCAATAGTTAAATATTATTGAATAACGAAGTTTTAAAAAGTTACCACAAGTTTGAGTCAAAAACACTTCTAATAAAATTTAATCAAAAAAATTATAACTAGTCCACTTGACTAAATATTAATAACTAATTGATCAAATTTTCCTAAGTCCTCAATCAATTGGACTTGATATCCTTCAGTCATGTGAACGAACATTTTGCAAATACTAAGATTAAGAAAGTGCGGCACCGCCAATGAAAATTGTCTTTTATCAATATTATGCTTAGTCATAAGATTAAGACGTTTTTTTTTATTATGAAAAATCAAAAAAGTATTACTCCCTTTGTTCTCATTTATATTCACCAAATGAATTTCTACTTTAACATTTATATTCACCAAATTTAAAGTGATAATAAATTTTATATTGGTGAGAATAATAAATTTTAAAAAGTAATGATGTGATTATAAATTTTATTTACATATGAAACAAATGGTTAGCAGATATAAATGTGGGTTGTTTTAACAAAATATAAACTCATGGATCAATTATTGTATTAAAATATCTCAAATCATGATATGAAATCACACAGTGATTTCATATCATGGTTTTTGGATAATATGATATCACCTCTCATGATATGGAATCATGAGATGAAATCAATGTAAAATCTCATGTCCAAACGCTGATTTCATCTCACGACATCATATCGTGATATGATATCGCATGGCCAAACGCCTACTTAATAAAAAAAATTTTGAAGTTGGCCTTGACAAAACATAACAAACTTCAACTATAAATGTCTGAAATTTCTCAAACATCATATATGAAATTTTCAAACTTTAGTCCCTTCTGCATATTTCTAAACAAATTTGAACTTCGGGAAAATTACATGGTTAAGCAAATTTATATTATTTAATTATTCATTATAGTTATAGTTTGCTATAATTACCACTCATGACTAATATTAACCATTAATTACGTGGGCTGATTTTGAGTTTGTATAATTAGCCACATTTGTATAGATATAATTCGTCACACTTGTATAATTCACAACTAACAATTCTTTGTTTGATTTGGATTTGTATACGATGATTTGTATTTGTATATGACAATGATTTCCTTTGGTTTTTCAGTTTTGTCATCATATACATTCAATCTTTTTGTGTATAACTTTTTAAAGTTTGTATAAACGTGTAGTTTTTGAATTTTGTATAATATAATTTATATAATGTGATTTGTATAATACATTTTGTATAATTGTTTAAAGTTCATATGTTTATGTTTGTATCAATTCGTTATTTCGAGTTTTATTATATTTGTATAATCCAGACTTTATATTACTCAATTATACAAAAACACACGAATTATACAAACGTACCTGAGAATTATACAAACAATATACGAATTGTACAAATTATTGTCCTCTCTCGCTCGCCTCTCTCCTTCCTCTCCCAATCTTGCTCGCCTCTCTCCTCCCTCTCCCAACTCCCTCACCAGAATATACAAATACATACGTATAATATACAATTATCTAACCGATATACATATACAATTCACCACTCTCCCACTCTTTGCCCTCTTTCGCTCGCCTATCCCAGTCTTGCTCATCACTCCCCTCCCTATAACATGTAACTATGAATTGTAATTAACAAACTATAACTATAAAGCGTAATTAGGCTATTTTTGAATGGCTAATGACCGGCCCAAAACAAACTTCAAATTTTCACCACTTATCTCATTTTAAATTCTAGTGAAGTCGATGTTGTTGAATCCAAAAGAAAGATGAATAGTGGGCATGTGATCAAGAACAAAGTGACGGAGTCCAGCCCAACTTTCACTGTGATAAGGCCCTTTAGGACAATACAGTACCAGGGTGGACCATATGTTCGATCAAATCCATAACAAGTTTTTGTACATATTGTCCCTAGTTTGAGGTGATTTTTAATTTTTGTCTTCACATTTAATGGTCTTTAATTTCTCTTTTTGGTATCCATCTAATGAAAATTTATGTATCTTTACATATTCAAACCTAATGAAAATTTAACGTATGTACCAATCTTTATCAGACTGTATTAATTGATAAATACTTAAACTATAGCTATAAAAAATATTCAGGTGTTAAACAAGACCCAAATTATAATATTTTTTACATTAAATATGGGCATTTGTCCAATAAACCCACCTGCTAAAGAAGTGTCTTAGTTATAAATGGGCTTCATATTATCTTTTAAACGCCCAAAATCCTCATAAAACAGCCTCCTGTATTTGTTGGGTTTTAGCGGAGTGTATATATATATATATATTATTGTTTGTTAATATTAATTGAACAACTTTCACATTTAGCAAACACAAAATTCATATTTGTATGCTATAGCAAAGTTTGCATAATTGTGCTCCATAGTAAACATAAATATGTATATTTCGCTATACATATACAAAAGAAAGTAGTTGTATAATATGCTTTGGTATACATATACAAAAGAATCAATTGTATAAAGTGAGAGAGGTAAGCGAGTGAGCGAGATCTCGGAGAGTGGCGAGCGAGATCTGGGAGAGGGGAACGAAAATATATGTATATATACAATTTTCTCTCGCTTTATACAAACACAAACACATTTTATACAATTTGCGTTTTTTGTATAAAGTGAGAGAGGCAAGTGAGAGAGCGAGATCTCGGAGAGGGGAGAGAGGGGAACAAAAATATATGTATATATACAATTTTCTCTTGCTTTATACAAACACAAACACACTTTATACACTTGCATTTGTATAAAAAACGAGAGAGGCGAGGGAGAGAACGAGAGTGGCGAGCGAGATTCACCAGGAGAGAGGTGAAATAGCAACAGTTTGCTATGAGGTACAATTAAATCAAACTATATTTATAGCATTTAATTTGAATTAATAGTTTGCTATTATATACAATTTTTCCATATTAATTTGCCCTATATGTTGTTTATGGCATTTCAATTACCACATGAGATTATTGTTGTTTTGGCTATTTTTACACCGTTTCCTATTTCAATTTTCTCTTCATTATTTTTACTTTATACCGAAATTTGTTGTACTTGAGCTGAGGATCTTTTAAAAATAAATTCTTTATATCCATGAGATAGTGGTAAGGTTTATATATATACTTGGATTTTACTGAATATGTTATTATTGCTGTTAGGCCGAGTATGTCACAACTCATAACCACACTAGTCAAAGACTATGTTATGCAGGTGATTTGAGAATGGCCTTGGCAGTTGGCGGTCTCAATATTTCTACTCCATGCACTTCTTTTTCATGGAAAACAATTTTAATCTTGAAAATCTGGGGACAAAAGTTTGATAATAAAGTAAAAAAATATAATGATAATAAACAAGAAATTACGTACCTATTCATTTTATTATATACATATAGGCTTTTAGTATAATATATAAGTGATAATATTCTAAATCAACAGACAACAAATCATTTATTATAAAACATTATCACGTAAGCAATATTGAAAGTCTTGGTTTAATATTTGTGAAGTAACTTTCACTGTCATCGTACAACTTTACCTTCTCATAGTAGACATTATTCTAATTTCAATGCCAAATCCAATTTTATCGTGATATTGAATGTTGAATTATATATTATTTGTACCCAACTACATGATGGAAGTTTCCTCGACCAATTGTCACTCGACAGCTCAAAGCTGACCGGTACAATCCGCGTGCTTGCCTATTCATCTTTCACCGGCCTATTTGTACCCAGCTACAATCTCTTCCCTTATAAAAAAAAAAAAAGGGCCTTCCTGCGCTGACGAATGCCTCTTTTCTCTTCTTTGAAGTCTACAACAAACAAGTGGGAGAGGCAGGATTCGAGCCTACACAGAAAAACTTCAACAGATATAATCAATTTTTCGTGCCAATAATCTTCGGATGTTGAATGATTAAAAAAACAGAAAAAAAGAGTTATACAACTCTTACCTTTTCTTTGTAGTAGATATCATTCGACATCAATTTTATCATAACAATAAATTTCAAATATTGAATAATTAAATAAGAACAACAAAAATACAACTACTATATGTTAAGATTAATTATCCTGTGGACGTACGGAGAACCTTGTAAGATAGGATATTAATATATTGTTAAAAGTGAAAATAATATCTTTTAATGAACATTTTCAATGCCATTATAGAGATAGGAATGTCGTACAATTTTGGATATACTTGAGGGAAATGGTCAAAAGGCTTTTAAGTTGACAATTTAATTTAATTTCACCCACAGAATATTTTAAAATTGCAACCATTTCGTTTTTCTTTTCAGATTAGAGGTGTTGATAACTCACACATGAGAGTGACAAATAACCAGCTTCCAAATAGTTTATTGTTATAGGAATTAGAATTTTTATTTCATTAGAATCATTTCATCACTGTTGTTAGCCCCACCTTAATTTTAATTTCAATTTTAAAAGATGCAATTACTCATTAGTCAAACACAGACTTTAACTTTTTTTAAATCCCACTTTCAGATATATGAACACTACATTTAGCAATTTTGTTATTTTCCAATGGTTCCAAATTTTTTTAGCACAACCTATTAAATTCATATAACAGAACTAGAACTATTCGAAACTTTTCTAACTAAAGTAATTCCTTATATAAGCTTCATAAGTAAATATCAAAGAAATTGCATAATACATATAATACTATTTTATCGAATAATATTTTGTTATGGTTGATAGATCGACATCTCTATTTTATTACCAGAAAACTAAATTGTACCTAAACGTACAAAATATATAACTACATGTATCTAATTTAAGACTATATCTCAAAGATGACTTCTCATTATATTCCCTTCTTTCTTTTTAATTTGAGAGATGATGTCAATACAAGTTTTTTTTAGTTTTTTCTGTTGTACCAAAGTATATCTAATTAAGAAATAAATTTATGTCGTCTTTGTTTTTAAATATCACCAATGATTAGCTAATTTTGAACAGTACACCTGCATTTAGAGAATCTCTCCTTTTTTTTTATGGCTAGGTAAGCGTTTTATGATTAAGTACTTAATCCTATAGATCATCTCTGTGGGGGTGATGAAGGAAGAGGTAGAAAAAATTCTTAATTTGTTGGGGTTTGCACTTGAAAGAAGAAGTAAAAAAAATAAATATATAGTGATAATTTAATTTTTTTTGTCCCCATAATAAGAGAGAAAATCGCAAAAAAAAAAAAAAAAAACAATTCCGTTTTGTTAGCTTGACAAGACCCCTTGTTATGTTTATTTCCAATTATAATTGCTATAATTTCATATTTGATACTCCATCTGTCCTAATTCATGTGACACGATTCAAATTTGAAAGTCAAAACAATTTAATTTTGATCATAAATTTAAGCATGAAATCTTTAATTTTCTTTTAATGAAACTCTACACAAAAGACTACGTGAAAAGTACTATACGTTAAAATAATTAATAATTTAAATATATAAAAAGCTATATGAAAAATTTATTGTCAAACAAAGACTTATTTAAATATGAAATCCGAAAATTGTCAAATATATTAGATCGAAGAGATTAACTGTCACCATTTGTCCCACAACATTGTAATGTACTAAATCACGCCATCGAAAGAAATTAAACCACAAAATTAATAAGTACTCCTCACTCAAAAAATAAAATAAAATAGTACGTACTAAATTTTTAAAAACCTCGCAGCTGGCATAGATTATGAAAGTACTATTATGATATTGTTTAAATTAGCAGATTTTTGGATCTTAATATATCATATATAATTGCCTTAAAATTCTCCTACGTACGTATTTCCTTCATTCCCATTTTTTTTTTAAAAATAAAACATGAAATGTTATATTTTATAAATTCCACGTAGGATAAGAAAAAGTCAAAGTCCACTTCAAACTCGTTTGAAACACGTGCCTTCGTAATGCATCAAAGCAAAAAAAATTAAGGAAAATTAATTCACTAATCAAAACCACACTTTTTGGCAGATACATACACATGCCTACCCTTATACGTTAAAAAAAAATAGCCATTTGTAGGTACATATTTTTTTGAAAAGGAAATTCATCACTCTATAGCTGTTGGTACATGATATACATAGAAAATCATTCAATGTTATATTCGTCTTATTTAATATCGTGATTTGCTTCCGACTAATTAATTTAAACGAATTGTTTTTTTTTTCTATCATAGCTTAATATCTAAGTGTATATATATATATCGTAGCTCCCAGATATCATAACTCATAACCCAAAGCAAACAAAAAACCTCTACATTTGCACAATGACAAATTATAATTTCAAACACATCGCCATCATCTTTATTCTCATATCAATTTTGATCCCTCGAGTTTTATCAGTAGTAGAAGATTGTGGAGCAGAAGAAGATAACTCATGTGTCAATAAATCGAAAGCGTTACCCTTAAAAATCATTGCCATAGTTTCCATATTAATCACTAGCATGATCGGAGTATGTCTTCCATTAGTTACACGTTCTATCCCAGCCCTAAGCCCGGAACGAAGCCTTTTCGTGATAGTCAAGGCATTTGCTGCCGGAATTATATTGGCTACGGGGTTTATGCACGTGCTACCGGACTCATTCGACATGTTGTCATCGAGTTGCCTTAAGGAGCACCCATGGCACAAATTCCCCTTCACTGGATTTGTGGCTATGTTGTCTGCTATAGTTACAATGGCTATTGACTCTATAGCTACTAGCTTGTATAGCAAAAAACATAAAGCTGGTTTGGTTAATCCAGAAATTGGTGGTGTTGATCAAGAAATGGGTGCAGTAAATGGTGGACATTCACATCATCATCATGGATCATTTTCGACTAAAGATGGAGTTGAAGGCACAAAATTACTACGATACAGAGTCATTGCCATGGTTAGTTTTATTTGGTCATTCATTTTTCTTTATTAAGCGCTTTACTAGGACACTATC
Source organism: Solanum stenotomum (assembly GCF_019186545.1). Taxonomy (NCBI): domain Eukaryota; kingdom Viridiplantae; phylum Streptophyta; class Magnoliopsida; order Solanales; family Solanaceae; genus Solanum; species Solanum stenotomum. The sequence goes on along the minus strand of NC_064293.1, from coordinate 29,246,007 downwards.
CGGTCACATAAATGATAATTATATGTAACTGCCTATAAATAGTGAAATTGATTGCTAGTAACAAAACAATTCGTTTTAATTAATTAGTAGGAAGCAAATCACAATATTAAATAAGAAAATAAAAATCGATATTTCACTTGAAGCCTAATGGCACTTGGAAGTACAACTTTAATGTGAGATTTTTCTTACCAAAATTGGCGAGATTTTTTCCTAACTGGTTCTTTAATTATAGTTAATTAAATCTTTTGTTAAACTGATTTAGTCTAGATATTAAATTTTAAATAAAACAAGTATCCATCTAACTATGCTCCTGAGAAAATGGAGAGAAGATGTAATGGAGAGGAGTCAAATTCACATATTACTACTAGTCTACTACTTACTACAAGTTCAAATTTGTGTATATTATTAGTGTATATAAGGTAGCTGAATTTATTTTTTAAAAAAGTATATAAGATATCTGAAATAGAAGACTTTTTCTTTGTGAATCAATGAGAATTTTGAATTATAAAACATGATTTTTTTCATCCAATTCCTATCAAATTAACTAACTAGAAAAAATGCATAATGAAAAATAAATTCTCATTAAAAAATTTATAATAGCCATTGAACATTTTTCTTTTCTTACCGATTCAATTAAAATATTTCACAAACTAATCACTGAATGATTTTTTAGTAATGAGTAAAGAGGGGGTGGTGAGTTGTCTTGATAAATGGATCCGTACAATAAATAGTATATATTGCATGCATGCATTATTTTATTGATACGAAACAATTCAATAAGGTGAAAGTCAAGCAAGCAATCTCTATTATTTGTGTACTTTGTCGGATCATAGTGATGTAAGTCGATTTGTTTATGTATTACTACTAAAATCCTAATATAGACGCATCATTTTGTCCCTTTGACTAAGTTTATTGTTTTTTTGATCGCTAATCGATCGGTTCATCAATACTAATTAAACTTGATTAAAAATTAATATAGAATCATATCATTAATTAATGAGCTGGGATTCTTTAAAAATGTATCTTCATTGAAGAGAGTACTTCTTTTTCTTTTCTGCTTGCCTCACACTTGGGAAAAAGGATTAAATAAATCACCTTATCTCCTACACTTTTATTCTAAACCACATGCATATATAATTAATATATTGATAAATTATACTTAGTCAAGTAAAATCATCACAAACATTTTTTGCAGGTGTTAGAGCTGGGAATCATAGTTCACTCAATAGTGATAGGGATTTCACTTGGTGCTTCAAACAATACATGTACAATAAAAGGACTTGTTGCTGCACTTTGCTTTCATCAAATGTTTGAAGGAATGGGACTTGGTGGTTGCATTCTTCAGGCAAGTTATCATTTTTTTTTAATAAATAGTACAAAAATATCGATCATTAATTAAATATATTTTCTTATTACGTCATATTATATATTAATATAACGTAGTAACTTTGTTCTTCTTTTTTTCATCCAGGCTGAGTACAAGTTCTTGAAGAAGGCACTAATGGCATTTTTCTTCGCAGTAACAACTCCATTTGGTATAGCACTTGGTATGGCATTATCAACTACTTATGAAGAAAATAGTCCACGGGCGTTAATAACCGTTGGATTGCTGAATGCATCATCTGCTGGCCTTTTGATTTATATGGCTTTGGTTGATCTTCTTGCTGCTGATTTTATGGGTGATAAATTACAAGGCAGTGTCAAGCTACAAATTAAGTCATACATGGCCGTTCTTCTTGGGGCTGGTGGAATGTCAGTCATGGCAATTTGGGCCTAGTTTTTTTTTTTTTCATATAAGTTTGTGAAATACCTCCTTTATTGAATTGCAAAATTGTAATCGTGTATCCTTTTCAATTTCGTGATTAAATTTGAATTGCAAAGTATTTGCCTCACTTTATTGTTACTTTATTGTTTTCTAGCTATTTATGTGGAGTTTTTCATAGTCAAAATCAAAGGTTTGTAATGGATATCCATTTATAATCTACCTACGGTATATTAATATTTCGCGTGAATAAATTTAATTATAGTACTCGTCTTTCAAATTGGAGTACTTCTTTTGCTCACCATTCTTTGGAGTGCATTTGGAATGGTTCCAAAAAGTTTTAAATGGCGATCTTGATACACTTCATTTCGTTGGTTCGATCTTTCAATATTGGGCTTACTCAATTAGTTCGAGAAGGATACATCTTCGTTGCTTTTTGCTGATCAAATTGTTGATTATTTTTTTTGATTTTTTAGTTGATCTTTTCTGATACATGTGAGTTCAGATTTTTAATGTATCTAGTTGATTTTGTGTTTCATAAACTAATGTATACATTACAATTTTATCATGCACAATGTATCGTGTTCAAATATTAGCTTTGATACAGAACCTTAATTAGTATTGATACTTGATATCATGTATTAGCCTTTTCATCTACAAATTTCTGAAATATCAACGTACTTGATAACTTGATTGTTGATTCATTCATGTATATACTTGATAACTTAGTTGTAGTTAGTTGCTGATTTATTCATGTTGTATTAGTATAATTTGTCGACAAGTTTGGTTCAAAAATTGTGAATTTTTTGGAATATAATTTGATACATACCTTCATTCTTGAACATTTTGATGCCTTTACAACAAATTGCATGTATAATGTATTATCTATAAAGTATAGTATTTCACAAACACAACAAGATACAAAAATAGTAATGTATCATGCTAAATATTTGGTCATGATACAATAATTTAAATTAATATTACATGTATCACACAATAATGTGTCAAACTCTAAGCAAACACTTTAGGTGCAAAATTTACTTATTTAATGTATTTAATTAATAGGAATATAGTACTTATCAATTTATACAAGATACATAAATACTAATGTATCACGATTGATATAGTCATCTCGAAACACAAATCAAAAATCGAATTAACAACACAATATATGTAATTCCATACTTCTGATTGTCAGATTTATTTTACTATGAAATCAAAGCTCCGATCTAATTTATACATTGCAAATTCAGGCACATATTTTTTTCAGATTCCTGAATGTCAGGTCATTTTTTGCTGAAGAAAACCCCTAATGGAAAAGGAGGGTAGATCAAACTCCCGCGACTTGAAAACACAAATATAGCAACAGATACTGAACCAACATGGAGACATGTACAACATAAAGTTCAATTAGATGGAGAACCCCTTGAGTGGAGCAAATTTGGTCAATATCTCAACTTCCTTCTCTGTTGATTTCTGTTTCTTGAGTTTCCATTATGAGCTTTCGGAATTAGCCATTTGAATTTCGTCTTCCATCTTTGGAAGATGGCCCATCACCATTGTTTGTTTTTATTTTGCTTATGCTATTTCTTGAATTGGTTATGTTGGCAACTTTGGCTAATGCAGCTCGGCGTGATTGCAAGAGAATTGAGAGAAGAAAAATTAAATTTGGATTTGATTGAATTTGTTAAGATTTGGGAGAGATTGAAATCAATTAGATTGACGTGATTTGGTGAACTCGCATTCAATTTTATATTTTCTTTCATTTAAAAGTGTAACTGATTTTGTTTTAATGTATCAGATTTAATGTATCCGGCTTCTTTGCTATGTATCCGGATAACACTGATTTTGAGAGATTTTTATAAATATAAAAAGAATAGAGATAAAATGTAATTTAGGTCCTTACACTATGAGATTTGTATAATTCATACGAAAATTTTATAATGTATTCACGGTCAAAGTAAAAAAGTTTGACTTTCAAAATCTAAATGGTACCACACATAATGATAGGATTTTGTTTGCTGAATAGATGGAGTCACTCTCCAATTTATTAAACTATATGTTTGATGTTTCACTTATATATTGTGTAAATGGTTTAATATTTACTGATCTATAGAGTCTCTCCACACACACACACACACACACACATATATATATATATATATATATACTCTTTGTTAGTGGTTTACTTTTATTTTGTATGTAGAGATTTCAGTTGCAATTACATTAAGGCGAAGATTTTACAAAGTTGTGATGGATTACTAAATATGTGATGTTAATTGTTAAGGCAAACCTTTTCCCTTTACTTAATAATTTGAGGAAGAATATTTAGTTGGAAAAGTTCACTCACTGGATACACTATGTATTTTGCAGATTTTTTTTCAACTCACAATAGGTGTTATGAATTTTAAAAGATAAAAAGGAGGGGTGTACGTTTACACACTTATTGCTCAAAACAAAATATGAAGACAAATTTAAGCCCAAATTGCCATGACAGACATTCCACCAGCACCAATTAGAAGAACAGCCATGTAAGAATTAATTTGTAGCTTGACACTGCCTTGTAATTAATTTGTCACCCATAAAATCAACAGCAAGAAGATCAACCAAAGCCATGTAAATCAAAAGGCCAGCAGATCGATGAACACTATAGCTACTTGCCTGTAGGATGCAACCACCAAGCTAAGGTCCATTCCTTCAAACATTTGATGAAAGCAAAGTGCAGTTACGTACGAGTCCTTTAATGGTGCATGTATTGCTTGATGCACCTAGAGATAGGCCTATCACTATTGATTCCCAGCTCTAACACCTGCAAAAACGTTTTTGTATAGTACAAAATTAATTTTTCAATAAACAAATAGTTCTAATATTCTTCATTCTTAAAAAAATGTTGACATAAATAAGACATTAATTGTCCGTTGTTTATTAATCTATAACAAATCAATGATCATTATTTCTAAAGAAGTTAAACTATTTGTAAACACATAAAAGAAGTAGTAATTCTTTTTCAACAGACTAAAAAGATAAAGTGTACGTGTTAGATAATAGAATAGAGAAGGACACTCACCATGGCAATTACTCTGTATCTTAGTAGTTTTTTGCCATCAAGTCCATCTTTAGTTGAAAGGGATCCATGATGATGATGGGAATGAACATGATTTCCAGACACACCCATTTCTTGATCACTTTCTGGATTAACATTATGTTTTTTGCTGTACAAACTATCTATATAGTTTAATTTTCGGGCGAAGAGTGTTCAACTGACCACCCTTGGATGGCTGTAGCTCCGCCCCTGGGTTAGATGCCTAAAGAATTTAGTCACCACTGTTTGCATCTAAGGATTCAATCCATTTTCCATTGTCAGATAGTTTTCCAAAAACAAAAAAACGTGCAAGAGGAAAAAAAACAAAACAAAACACAACACTACACCATACGAAAAAGAAAAACACATGTTATAGCACACAGCAAAAAAGTATTTTCTTTCTCCAAAACACACACGGTAAAAAACCCAAGAAGCAACACAACAAAAATACAACACACATCCACACAAAAACAAAGATTTATGGGTGTTCTAATCGAGCTTCAGACAAGATTTTACGATATTCAATTTTATTTTTGTGGCATTTAACTTTAACTTATCTCTTTACTTTATCTATGAAATGTGATGTAATTTTATGATACTTTTTTTTATATATATAGTCTTGTTTCATTCATAATTTGATTGAAATAAAAAAAGAAAAAAAAAAGATAATTTTCCAAATACTTTACTATTTATGGTTTTGCGATTACTTATATGAATATCAGAGAGCGATACTTATGGTGTTAGGATTACTAATACTTGCTCCAAAATAAGAAAAATAGAAAAAATAAATTATATATACTTCTTTGGTATTTATTTATATAAAGTATATAAATAAATGATTAATGAAAATTTTGCCAAGACTATAAAGGACATAACGTGGAAGTCCAATTGATATTGTACTAATAAAAAAAAATTTGAAATTGTACTACATTATTAAAGCTGCTGATGTGTTTTTTATTAGGAATTGGATTTGTAAACATTACCGCATTCAAATAGGAATTTGGAGAAAGAAAGGTTTATATGTGATATATTTATATAAAGGGTATTGAAAAAGGTTTTATACCAAGTTTTTCATTGTAATAAGAAAAATATTTTGTTGAATAATCTGTTTTCTTGTTCGGTTTATTGTAAGTTGAGAAAAAAATTGTTGCCGAGAGTGTACTATCAAATCATGAGTCGTACCTGGTTAGGTAATTGCGTTCTCATGATACTAGGTTTGAATGTTATTGATAGAGCTTTGTATGGTTATAGAAAGTATCGGATGAAGCAGAATGTCAAGAAGGAGCAGAATGCCAAGTTGAAAGTATTAAGAGAGGTAAATCAACAACGTGAAGATGGCGTTTTGGCAGAAAGGGAAAGTTGTTTCCCCTTCCATCCATATATGTATTCCACTCCACTTAGCGGGACACGTTTGGGAGAGGAAGAGAAAGGCGCTTAGTCCTGGAAGAGAAGAGGAAGGAAATAACTAGTCTCAGTTTAGTAATGTTTTAAGATTAGTCAATTTCTATATATAAGTTTTTTCTTTTGGGTACTAATTTATGTTCGATTCAATAATTGTTTTAGGTTACGATCCAAATTCTAAATTTGATAGATCTGAATCAATTATAGAACATCTTAATCTTAATCAGTTATAGTTGTTTCCTGTTTCAAATCAGAAGAAAAGGGGAATGGTGATTTGAATAAAGGGAATGAGAGCCATTGTGTTGCTTGCTTCTAACAACGAGTGAAGCAAAAATCATATTAATTTTTCTTCTTTTTGCTGTCTTTGAGCATGAAATTTGTTTGTTAAGTCTGATTTCTACGTCTCTTGTAATCCCTGCTGTCAAAATTTTGCAGATTTCAGTGATTACGATTTATGTGTTTCTATACGGACAGCTATACATGGTATAATTAAGTGGTCTACAAAGAGCACTTGTCGTTGAGGCAAAATTGCAAAACATAAAGTTAATGGAAACAACTCTAGATTATTCTCAATCATTTATCCAGCTTGGAATTTTAACAGGGTTACCAATAATCATTGAGTTAGGACTTGAGCGTTTTTGTTCTCAAGCAACTACAGCTGGTTGCTATTTTCTTTACTTTTACCTATGGAACAAAATCTCACTACTATGGAAGAACAATTCTTCATGGAGTAGCCCAGTATATGTTGGGAAAATGCGGATTAACACAAAAATATATATGGTCAAAATAATAGAAACAAAATGGGAAAATAATGACACCAATCAATGAGAAAAGGGATTTCTTTGAAATTGTAACTGTAGCAAACCTTTTTCCTTTTCTTAATAATTTGCGAAAGAATATTTAGTTGGAAAAGTTCACTCATTGGAAACACTTACATAAGATGATGTATTTTACAGAATTTTTTTGCAACTCACAATAGGTCATGAATTTTAAAAGATAAAAGAAGGGGGTGTATGTTTACACACTTATTGCTCAAAAGAAAAAATATGAAGACAAATTTAAGCCCAAATTGCCATGACAGACATTCCACCAGCCCCAAGAAGAACAGCCATGTAAGACTTAATTTGTAGCTTGACACTGCCTTGTAATTTGTCACCCATAAAATCAGCAGCAAGAAGATCAACCAAAGCCATATAAATCAAAAGGCCAGCAGATGATGCATTCAGCAATCCAACAGTTATTAACGCCCGTGGACTATTTTCCTCATAAGTAGTTGACAATGCTATACCAAGTGCTATACCAAATGGAGTTGTTACTGCGAAGAAAAACGCCATTATCGCCTTCTTCAAAAACTTGTACTCAGCCTGGATTAGAACAAGAGTTGAATTAGTGAATGTAATAAGATACTACTAATATATTTACGAATGGTTGATATTTGTTAATGACAAAGGTATACATACTACTTTAATAGAAGAAAATTCTCCTTTCCATTTAAATTTCTTCACAAAATGAACACTACAGCTACTTGCCTGGAGGATGCAACCACCAAGGCCCATTCCTTCAAACATTTGATGAAAGCAAAGTGCAGCTACGAGTCCTTTAATTGTACATGTATTGTTTGAAGCTCCAAGTGAAATCCCTATCACTATTGAGTGAACAATAATTCCAAGCTCCAACACCTGCAAAAACGTTTTTGTATAGTTCAAAGTTAATATAGAAAAGTTGTACATAATTCTTTTTGAACAGACTAAAAAGATAAAGTATACGTGTTAGATATATAATAGAACAGAGAAGGAAACTCACCATGGCAATTACTCTGTATCTTAGTAGTTTTTTGCCATCAAGTCCATCTTTAGTGGAAAGGGGTCCATGATGATGATGGGAATGAACATGATTTCCAGCCACAGCCATTTCTTGATCACCTTCTGGATTAACTACACCAGTACCATTATGTTTTTTGCTGTACAAACTAGTAGCTATAGAGTCAATAGCCATCGTTACTATAGCGGACAACATAGCCACAAATCCAGTGAAGGGGAATTTGTGCCACGGGTGCTCTTTAAGGCAACTCGACGACAACATGTCAAATGAGTCCGGTAGCACGTGCATAAACCCCGTAGCAAGGATAATTCCGGCAGCAAATGCCTTGACTATCACAAAAAGGCTTCTATCCGGGCTTAGGGCCGGGATAGAACGCGTGACTAGTGGAAGACATACACCGATCATACTAGTTATAAGGATGGAGACTATGGCTATGATTTTTAAGGGTAACGCTTTGGATTTGTTGACACATGAGTTGTCTTCTTCTGCTCCACAATCTTCTACTACTGATAAAACTCGAGGAGCCAAAATTGAGATGAGAATGAAGAAGATAGCGATGTACTTGATATTATAATTAGCCATTGTGCAATTGTAAAGATTGCTTTTAGTATAAGAATATGTTTTTGTTGTTTGTTTGTGGTAATGACTTATGAGTTATGTTATCTGCGAGCTACTATAGCTATTTATATATACTTTGAGTTTTGGTATTCCGTGTGCTAGCTAGGATTTAAAATATATTTAATTCATTATCCAAACGTAACATAGGGTTAGCAAAACAATGATTGGTGGCTATTTTATTTTTTTAAAAATAATTAAAGTTGGATAACACATTGAAGCCTAATACTATTTCACCAAAGCTAGCATGAAAATGGCTGGAATCAGTGAAAATAAATAATATTATTGGAATAGAGAAATAGAAGTAAACGGTATAGTATTATATCATAGCAAAGGCATGAATTGGGCGGGAGCCTAAATGTTTAATAAACATATATCCATGTGGAGTTTGTACTTACAAATACGGAAAATGCATATCCAAAAATGGCAAAGGGTGTGTTTTCAACGAGTGCTGAATAAGAAAGCCACGTGTTTGATGTTGACTTGGTAGTTTCCTATCCTACATGGATTTTACAAAATACAACCGTTTTATGACTTAATATTCGAAAAAATTAATTTAAATAGTCGTTCTTCTATAGGTATTATAGCTACAGTTTAAGAAAATCTTAATTCGTGGTTATAGTTTTCTCAATTCTTGCTATTTTCATGATAAATTCAGAATTTGTATAATTTGATTCTTGATTGTATAAATTCAAAATTTTGTATATGCTTACCCTAGCTATTTCTATACGATTTATGAAAAATTCATAATAAATTACCCTATTTATGTATTGGCAAACAAAATATACAAACGGAGTTCTGAATTTTTTAAAAATATATAAGTACATAATTTGTATATACTAACCCTATTTGTATATTCGCAAGCCAAATATAAATATACAAACTACAACCTCTATAGCAAACAAAACAATAACGCTATGAAGCACAATTATCGAAATTATAGTTATAGAGCCTTATTATGTTATTTCTGAAATTTTCTCAATTAATTAAAAATAATTGAGGAATGTCTAATCCATATATAATGTAAATAATCATATATAATCAATGTAATATAAATTTCTTTTTCAAGTTTATTTTGCAAAAGAAATAATAAGACGAAAACTCTTATGCATTGATATTAATATTTCAGTAACGAACGAAACAAATTGTTACATTCTACTTGATACTTCCCATCATTTCCTATTGAACAAGTTGGGTTTTCGTTCCTCCCACTCCAACTTGATGGGGGAGGAAGATATTAGATTTATTGGAGACTCATCGGACAAGAAGCTCAAGAATCATTTTGTAAAAAAGAAGAATGAAAATGGTTAAAAAGATTTTGTGCCTTTCAGACAATACAAAGTATATAAAAATAACAACACGAGATTTTCTAAATTTTTACTTTCGTTTTTTCCATATTTAAAATAATAGTTTTCCTTTTTCACTTTTACTTCCATGTAAATAGGAGCTTTGTTATTTACGATAGCTAATAATTAGGATATAGTTGGATAGTTTGTGACCTTTTCTACTTTTACTTCCGTGTAAATACTAATTTGTTATTTAAGATACCTAATAATTAGGATAGTTGGGTAGTTTCTTATTTTATGATTTTTTAGCTATATAGAGGAATAAACATGCAAACATTCACAACAAATTTTCTTCTTAATTATCTTTCATATTCTTACTAAAAAATTACCTTTATATTTGCAGAATGATACATTATAATTTCAATCACATCGTCATTTTGTTCGTTCTCATCTCAATTTTGGTCCCTCAAGTTTCTTCCGTAGTAGAAGATTGTGGAGCAGAAGAGGACAACTCATGTGTCGACAAATCCAAAGCGTTACCCTTAAAAATCATAGCCATAATTTCCATCCTTATAACAAGTATAATTGGCGTATGGCTTCCATTAGTTACACGTTCTATCCCGGTCCTAAGCCCGGATAGAAGCCTTTTCGTAATTGTCAAGGCATTTGCTTCCGGAATTATATTAGGTACGGGATTTATGCACGTGCTACCGGACTCATTTGACATGTTGTCATCGAGTTGCCTTAAGGAGAACCCGTGGCACAAATTCCCCTTCACTGGATTTGTGGCTATGTTGTCCGCTATAGTAACAATGGCTATTGACTCTATATCTACTAGTTTGTATAGCAAAAAACATAAAGGTGGTGTGGTTAATCCAGAAATTGGTCAGCGTGTTGATCTGGAAATGGGTGCAAAACTACTAAGATACAGAGTGATTGCTATGGTAAGTTTTATTTATATTCTATTAATTTGGTCATTCATTTTTGGGGATTATGAATCGAACCCTCATCAATAAGGTGAAAGTTCAGATTGTCAATCAACCGAGCTACTTAGATTTCCCAAGCATATTCATTTGTAGCAATTATATTTTTGCAGGTGTTAGAGCTGGGAATTATAGTTCACTCAATAGTAATAGGAATTTCACTTGGAGCTTCAAACAATACATGTACAATTAAAGGATTAGTTGCTGCACTTTGCTTTCATCAAATGTTTGAAGGAATGGGACTTGGTGGTTGCATTCTCCAAGTAAGTTTTCATTTTACAAACAAATTTCGTAATATTGCTGGTATGTATATAATACATAGTTTACATTCACTAATTTTATTCTATTTTAAAAAAAAATTCAGGCTGAGTACAAGTTGTTGGAGAAAGCAATGATGGCATTTTTCTTTTCAGTAACAACCCCATTTGGCATAGCAATTGGAATTGCAATATCAAATACTTATCGAGAAAATAGCCCTCGTGCTTTAATAATTGTGGGCTTGTTGAATGCATCATCTGCTGGCCTTTTGATTTATATGGCTTTGGTTGATCTTCTTGCTGCTGATTTTATGGGTGATAAATTACAAGGAAGTGTCAAGCTACAAATTAAGTCATACATGGCTGTTCTTTTAGGTGCTGGTGGAATGTCTCTCATGGCCAAATGGGCCTAGTTTTGTTTTCACAAATTTTGTGAAATCCCTCCTTCCTTGAATTGCAAATTGCATACTACTAAAAACCGTCTAAAAAGTGAAGGATTGCGTCGTTTTTAAACAACGTCGCTTGGACTGGGTCGCTTTTCCATCGTGGCTTTTCAATTTGCATGGACTGAATCGATCTGAAACGTGGTCGGATGAAGTCCTTTTTTTTTAAAAAAAAAGAAGCATGTGGTGTGAATATGTATTGAGATGGATTGTTAGGTTACATGAAGATCAAGATGCGGGTACATAAATGAGGACATATCACATGGTTTTGTACTGACTAATTTTGAGTTGTCGAGTGACGATTGCTCCATCTCTTAAGAAAGGACGGGGCTACCACAAAAGTGCAAAATGAAAAGTGCCCAAGCTTATTTTGAAAAAAATATAAAATACATAGTTATAGTTATATGTAGTGAAATTACAGATTTTGTACCTGACATATACATAAAATGTATTTATTTAACATGTACATAAACAAGACCTTTATAAATTAAATGAAATGCTTTACATTATGTTTCAATTGATCTATAAATTTAATTTCATATGTTTATACTGTTATACATGTGTTGTTAAATTTATTTATACCTGGCATACAAAGACTACTTCATGATGGAGATAAATTGTCAATATCTTTTTTTTTTTTTTTTGGTTAAAAAATTGTCAATATCGAACTATCGAAGACAAATAAGTTTTATGTGTGGAATATAATATTTAAAAGGTAAAATAATTATTATAAATTAATTATATGAAAGCTTGATGAGATGATTTACTATCATGAAAGTGTGGGTAATTCACCTAGTAAGAAAAAATAGTAAAGCCATTTTTTCTTTTCCCTCTACTTAATATATTTGCAGAAGAATTTCACTGGAAAGGCTCACTCGCTAGAAAGACTAATACTCATTCGTCCATTTTTAGTTGTTATGTTTCGCTATTGAAAGTCAATTTGACTATTTTTTAAAATTAAATTTGATTACATTAATTCGATATTTTAAATCAAAACAATTAGATATTCAAAAACTATACAAAAATAAAATCATGACAACTAAAGCGGACGGAAGGAGTATAAGTTATGCCGATTCCTGCACCAACAGACGTCTAACTTTGACTATGACAAGCTCTAAATAGACGCACTGTAATTAAGACCAAAAACGTAAGATGTATTTTACAGAATATGTTGGAAACTCACCATAAGTTCTGGATTTTAAAATGATACCAAATTACAATTTCAAACATAGATGAAAGGAGGGACGGACAAAAAAAAAACGCCTGAGGTTGGGCGGAGGGTGTGTTTACATACATATTGCTATATGAAGACAAATTTAGGCCCAAATGGCCATGACTGACATTCCACCAGCACCAAGAAGAACAGCCATGTATGACTTGATTTGGAGCTTGACACTGCCTTGTAGTTTGTCACCCATAAAATCAGCAGCAAGAAGATCAACCAAAGCCATATAAATCAAAAGGCCAGCAGATGATGCATTCAGTAATCCAACAGTTATTAACGCCCGCGGACTGTTTTCCTCATAAGTAGTTGACAATGCTATCCCAAGTGCTATACCAAATGGAGTTGTTACTGCGAAGAAAAACGCCATTATTGCCTTCTTCATAAACTTGTACTCAGCCTGTATTAGAACAATAGTTGAATTAGTGAATGTAGTAATAAGAAAATATATTTATGAATAGTCTAGTAATAAAATGAACACTATATGTATATATATACTTGCCTGGAGGATGCAACCACCAAGGCCCATTCCTTCAAACATTTGATGAAAGCAAAGTGCAGCTACGAGTCCTTTAATTGTACATGTATTGTTTGAAGCTCCAAGCGAAATCCCTATCACTATTGAGTGAACAATAATTCCAAGTTCCAACACCTGCAAAAACGTTTTTGTATAGTTCAAAGTTAATATAGAAAAGTTGTACATAATTCTTTTTGAACAGACTAAAAAGATAAAAGTGTACATGTTAGATATATAATAGAACAGAGAAGGAAACTCACCATGGCAATTACTCTGTATCTTAGTAGTTTTTTGCCATCAAGTCCATCTTTAGTCGAAAGGGATCCATGATGATGATGGGAATGAACATGATTTCCAGCCACAGCCATTTCTTGATCACCTTCTGGATTAAACACACCACCATTATGTTTTTTGCTGTACAAACTAGTAGCTATAGAGTCAATAGCCATCGTTACTATAGCGGACAACATAGCCACAAATCCAGTGAAGGGGAATTTGTGCCACGGGTGCTCTTTAAGGCAACTCGACGATAACATGTCAAATGAGTCCGGTAGCACGTGCATAAACCCCGTAGCCAGGATAATTCCGGCAGCAAATGCCTTGACAATGACAAAAAGGCTTCGTTCCGGGCTTAGGGCCGGGATAGAACGCGTGACTAGTGGAAGACATACTCCGATCATACTAGTTATAAGGATGGAGACTATGGCTATGATTTTTAAGGGTAACGCTTTGGATTTGTTGACACATGAAGTGTCTTCTTCTGCTCCACAATCTTCTACTACTGATAAAACTCGAGGGGCCAAAATTGAGATGAGAATGAAAAAAATGGCCATGTGCTTGAAACAATAATTTGCCATTATGCTAGCTAACTATAATGGATATTGAGTGAATATGTTTGTTTGTGCCTTGTGGTTATGAATTATGATATCTTGCGAGCTACTATTTATATATACTTAGACTTTTGCTAATCCGTGTGCTAGCTAGGATTTCAAATATATTAAATTCCGTATCCAAGCGTAACTTAGGGTAAGCTACACAATAATTGGTGGCTATGTCATTTTTTAAAAAATAATTAAAGTTGGATCACACATTGAAGCCGAAGACTATTTCACCAAAGCTAGCATGAAAATGGCTGGAATAAGTGAAAATAAATACTCCCTCCATCCACTTTTATTAGTCATTTTGCGGTTTTCGAAAGTCAATTTGACTAATTTTCAAAGTTAAATTAGATTATATTAATTCGATATTTTAAACAAGCAATTTAGATATTCAAAATTTATACGAAAAGTATTATAAATTGTAATTTTTTGCATATCAATATGATGAAAAAATACATCTTAAAATGTTAGTCAAAGTTTTTATAGTTTAACTCAAAAAGGAAAACTATGACAATTAAAAACTATGACAATTATAAATTATTATATTCTATTATATTATAAAAGAGCGTTTAGGGCCAAGCATAATATATAATATTCAAGATTGGAACTTTTCCCAATCTTGAATATTATATATTATATACTTGTATATTATAAAACAAAGTTTAGTTCTATTCTACTATATTATAAAAGAGAGTTTAGGGCCAAGTATAATATATAATATTCAAGATTGAGACTTTTCCCAATCTTGAATATTATATATTATATACTTTTTTTTTTATATTATAAAAGAGAGTTTAGGGCCAAGTATAATATATAATATTCAAGATTGAGACTTTTCCCATTCTAGAATATTATATATTATACTATTCTTTTACATTATATTATATATTTTACTTTATATTATAAAAGAGAGCTAAGGGACAAGTATAATATATAATATTCAAGGTTGGACTTTTCCCAATCTTGAATATTATATATTATATACTTGTATATTCCACTATATATATATATATATATATATATATATATATATATATATATATATAT
>NC_064293.1:29229180-29230604 GCF_019186545.1 Solanum stenotomum | reverse complement strand
TATATATATATATATATATATATATATATATATATATATATATATATTATAAAAGAGAGTTTAGGACCAAGTATAATATATAATAATCAAGATTGGTACTTTACCCAATCTTGAATATTATATATTATATACTTGTATATTTCAATTCTACTATATTTCTATTTCTACTATATCATAACAGAGAGTTTAGTGCCAAGTATAATATATAATATTCAAGATAGAGACTTTTCCCAATATTGAATATTATATATTATATACTTGTATATTATAAAACAGAGTTTAGTTCTATTCTACTATATTATAAAAGAGAGTTTAGGGACAAGTATAATATATAATATTCAAGATTGGAAAAAGTCCCAATCTTGAATATTATATATTATATACTTTATATTTTTTCTACTATATTATAAGAGAGTTTAGGGTCAAGTATAATATATAATATTCAAGATTGAGACTTTTCCCAATTTTGAATATTATATATTTATTTTTTATATTATAAAAGAGAATTTAGGGCCAAGTATAATATATAATATTCAAATTTGGGACTTTTCCCAATCTAGAATATTATATATTATACTTTTCCTTTACTTTATATTATATATTTTACTTTATATTATAAAAGAGAGTTTAGAGCCAAGTATAATATATAATATTCAAGATTGGGACTTTACCCAATCTTGAATATTATATATTATACTTTTCTTTTACTTTATATTATAAAAGAGAGTTTAGGGCCAAGTATAATATATATTATTCAAGATTGAGACTTTTCCCAATCTTGAATATTATATATTATAAACTTGTATATTCTACTATATATTATAAAAGAGAGTTTAGGGCCAACTATAATATATAATATTCAAGATTGGGACTTTTCCCAATTTTTAATATTATATATTATATACTTGTATATTCTATTCTATTTTCTATTCTACTATATTATAAAAAAGAGTTTAGGACCAAGTATAATGTATAATATTAAAGATTGAGACTTTTCCCAATCTTGAATATTAATATTATATACTTCTTTTTTATATTATAAAAGAGAGTTTAGGGCCAAGTATAATATATAATATTCAAGTTTGAGACATTTCCTAATCTTGAATATTATATATTATACTTTTCTTTTACTTTATATTATATATTTTACTTTATATTATAAAAGAGAGTTTAGGGCCAAGTATAATATATAATATCCAAGATTGGGACTTTACCCAATCTTGAATATTATATATTATACTTTTCTTTTACTTTATATTATATATTTTACTTTATATAATAAAAGAGAGTTTAGGGCCAAGTATAATGTATATTATTCAAGATTGGGACTTTTCCCAATCTTGAATATTATATATTATAAACTTGTATATTCTACTATATATTATAAAAGAGAGTTTAGGGCCAAGTATAATATATAATATTCA
>NC_064293.1:29175689-29226660 GCF_019186545.1 Solanum stenotomum | reverse complement strand
AATTGTTAGAGTGTTGTTGTTGAGGATATGAAACTATTGTTGTTGTTGAGGATATGAAATTGTTAGAGTGTTGTGTTGAGCTATGTGCTTTGTAAATTGTGAACTGTTAGGTTGGGCTGGTTTTATACAGATTGTAGTTGTGAAGGTTCGGTTGGGGTGTAAGGAGTACTTGTATTCTATCCCCTTGGCTCGTGTTTAGAGGTTTACTTGCTGAGTACCGTGTGGTTTGGTACTCACCCCTTGCTTCTACAAATTTTTGTAGGTTACGAGCCTGGATTTTTATGGTACTTGTCATTCTCTTATTTTCCAAGGCTTCTGGGAGATTTGTGAGGTAGTTGTTTGTCTTCTCAGCGATTCTTCTTACTCCTGTTTATGATCTTGTTCTACTCTAGAAACAATGTCATATGAGACTTGTATTTTTCTTTTTATTCAATTGTAATACTTTAGAGGCTTGTACACGTGACAACCAGATTTTGGGGGTATTTTTGAGTTTATTATAAAAATTTACGCATTTTATTGGAATGGTTGAGTTTTAGGCTGACTTGTCTTGGTGGGTTAAGACGAGTGCCATCACGTCCAATTTTGGGTCGTGACAATAATATTCAAGATTGGGACTTTTCCCAATCTTGAATAATATATATTATGCTTTTCTTTTACTTTATATTATATATTTTACTTTATATTATAAAAGAGAGTTTAGGGCCAAATATAATATATAATATTCAAGATTGAGACTTTTTCCAATCTAGAATATTATATATTATATACTTGTATATTCTACTATATAATTTAAAAGAAAGTTTAGGGCCAAGTATAGTATATAATATTCAAGATTGAGACTTTTTCCAATCTTGAATTTTATATATTATAAACTTGTATATGCTATTATATATTATAAAAGATAGTTTAGGGCCAAGTATAATATATAATATTCAAGATTGAGACTTTTCCCAATCTTGAATATTATATATTATATACTTTATATTTATTTTATTTATATTAGGAAAGATAGTTTAGGGCAAGTATAATATATAGTATTCAAGATTGGGACTTTTCCAAATCTTGAATATTATATATTATAATTTTATTTTACTTTATATTATATATTTTACTTTATATTTTAAAAGAGAGTTTAGGGCCAAGTATAATAATATATAATATTCAAGATTGAGACTTTTTCCAATCTTGAATATTATATATTATATACTTGTATATTCTACTATATATTATAAAAAAGACTTTAGGGCCAAGTATAATATATAATATTCAAGATTAGGACTTTTCCCAATCTTGAATATTATATATTATATACTTGTATATTCTATTCTATTTTCTATTCTACTATATTATAGAAGAGAGTTTAGGGCCAAGTAAAATATATAATATTCAAGTTTGAGGTTTTTCCCAATCTTGAATATTATATATTATATACTTTATATTTATTTTTTTTATATTATAAAAGAGAGTTTAGGGCCAAGTATAATATATAATATTCCAGTTTGGGACTTTACCCAATATTGAATATTATATATTATACTTTTCTTTTACTTTATATTATATATTTTACTATATATTATAAAAGAGAGTTTAGGGCCAAGTATAATATATATTATTTAAGATTGGGACTTTTCCCAATCTTGAATATTATATATTATAAACTTGTATATTCTACTATATATTATAAAAGAGAGTTTAGGGCCAAGTATAATATATAATATTCATGATTGGGACTTTTCCCAATCTTGAATATTATATATTATATACTTGTATATTCTATTCTATTTTCTATTCTACTATAATATAAAAGAGAGTTTAAGGCCAAGTATAATATATAGTATTCAAGATTGGGACTTTTCCCAATCTTGAATATTATATATTATATACTATTTTTTTTATATTATAAAAGAGAGTTTAGGACCAATTATAATATATAATATTCAACATTGGAACTTTTCCCATTCATAAATATTATATATTATACTATTCTTTTACTTTATATTATATATTTTACTTTATATTATAAAAGAGAGCTTAGAAACAAGTATAATATTTAATATTCAAGGTTGAGACTTTTCCCAATTTTGAATATTATATATTATATACTTGTATATTCCACTATATATATATATATATTATAAAAGAGAGTTTAGGGCCAAGCATAATATATAATATTCAAGATTGGGGCTTTTCCCAATCTTGAATATTATATATTATATACTACTATATTATAAAAGAGAGTTTAGAACCAAGTATAATATATAATATTCAAGATTGGGACTTTTCCCAATTTTGAATATTATATATTATATACTTTTTTTTTATATTATAAAAGAGAGTTTAGGGCCAAGTATAATATATAATATTCAAGATTGGGACTTTTCCCAATCATGAATATTATATAATATATACTTGTATATTCTATTCTATTTTCTATTCTACTAAATTATTAAAGAGAGTTTTGGGCCAAGTATAATATATAATATTCAAGATTGGGAAAAGTCCCAATCTTGAATATTATATATTATATACTTTATATTTATTTTTATAGTATAAAAGAGAGTTTTGGGCCAAGTATAATATATAATATTCAAGATTGGGACTTTTCCCAATCTTGAATATTATATATTATGCTTTTCTTTTACTTTATATTATATGTTTTACTTTATATTATAAAAGAGAGTTTAGGGCCAAGTATAATATATAATATTCAAGATTGGGACTTTACCCAATCTTGAATTTTATATATTATACTTTTCTTTTACTTTATATTATAAAAGAGAGTTTAAGGCCAAGTATAATATATATTACTCAAGATTGAGACTTTTTCCAATCTTGAATATTATATATTATAGACTTGTATATTCTACTATATATTATAAAAGATAGTTTAGGGCCAAGTATAATATATAATATTCAAGATTGGGACTTTTCCTAATTTTTAATATTATATATTATATATGTCACACCCCAAATCCGGATGTGATGGCACGTGTCCATTTCCCACCGGACACGTCAGCCTAACCGAACCACAACGATAGAGAAGTAGAAATACAAGAATAAAAGATAATAAATAAGCGGAAGACTTTAATTAGGACTCAACACAACCAGAATTTGGTTATCACATGTACAAACCTCTAAATACATAATTCGAATAAAAATATACAAGTATCAGAGTGTAGTTCTCGAATAGAACAAAACTGAAAGTAAAGATAACTCAAGGGCACGTCTGGATGAACCGCTACCTCTCGAGTATGTTTCGAAGCTTAATCTGCTAAAGAAAATACTAAGCCGAATCTAGGAGAGTTGTCAACCTACACAATTGTGTAGAAGCAAGGGTGAGTACCGAAAACCACAGGTACTCGCAAGTAACTCTAAACTAAGCAAAACTAGCAGCTACAAACAACTCCTTTCAATCCCAACCGAACCACCGAAATTTCAATCTAACAGCAAACCAACCAACTTATACTAAACAGATCATATTCAACAGCCAGAACCAACAGTATATCCTCATCAACCTCAGATCAACAAATAAGAGCAAGTAGATCAAATTCCACATAAGAAGGGTAAACCGATACAATCCACACATCACAGACAAAGATAAGGCAAATGCGATGCAAAATGCAAAAATGATCTCATGTAGTCGTGATACATGTATGTCCTACGATACACATCTGTTGACGTAATCAGTCCGCGCTGAATACTCAAATCAGAACCCATGGGGGCCACACATGGACCATGTATCATCGCCGAAACCAGATCTCATCGGCATCCAAATCGCTAGCCGGAGCTAGTCTATCTCATATATCTCTAGCCGGACCTAGTCTCAACTGTGTCTCATATCCATCCATCCTCATATCAGTGTCTCAGAACTCATGCAACAGATAGTTCACACATGGGATGAATAATGAATATGCACATGTCATCAATCACAATCATATCACGAACACATCATAGTATTACACATCATCTGTCTCAATCACAACCATATCACGATCAAATCATAGTATTACACATCACCTGTCTCAATCACAACCATATCACGGCCACATCATAGTATTACACATCACGTGTCTCAATCACAACCATATCCCGACCACATCATAGTATTACACATCATCTGTCTCAACATCAATGTCTGTATCAATCATAGCCTACTCATGCTCTTCTATCCCCTCAATATTAGTTATCACATGACTTATTCAACAAATTCAAGTCACATATAACAGTTTTAGCTCGTTTTATTCCCCATCTTTCATTTACAACAATTTCAATCAGCAAATAAAACCCATCCTCAATCCCCATTACTCCCCAACACAATTAGGAAAGTAGTCATGCGTAGTCTAAGAGTTTTACATAGTTTGGAAGCCACTTGCCTTAAAACGAACTCCAAAAGTTACTTGACTTGAGCCTTTCCTTTCCGAATATAATCCGGATCACGATAATCTATTCAAACAATTATTCACAACCACAATTCGAGTCCAATGACACCAAAATCAAGAAATTTAGGGGAAAAGGGCAAAACGGTCCAAAAGTCTCATACCGGAAAACGATACCCAAATCTGGAAATTTTTTATGTAAAATGATCCTTAAAGTATTTGGAAGCTAATGGTGAAAACCAATTTGAAAACGGAGTTGAAATCAATTCACAAACTCAATTTGAAGGAAAATCCACGTTCTTGAAGAAGCCTAAAATATTCGGATCCGAAACCCCGACTCGAAAATGAAATATCTCTTGAAAAACATCTTACCCATGCTTAGATAAGTTCAAATATGAAATTTCATCAAAAACGGAGTTAAGATCGACCTTGAAATTCTCAATTTATCAAACTTTAACTTTACCGGGAAAGTCCAAATTGTACGCGGTTAATATGATGAAAATAATCGATGAATCAATAATTTTATGTTAAAATCAGTTTACCCATAACATAAGGATCGTAAATATACCTTTTTCATCAAAAAGGGAGTCCAAATCGATAAAACCCCAATTTTTCTCAAGAGATTTACGGATAGAAAAAAAAACCAAATAAACAAATTATGAGAAAATGTCGAATTGAAAATTGAATACTAACCCTCATATTAATTCAAGAAGATTCCCGTAAGAATCACTCCATTCCGATCTCTAGAACTCCCGATATGCTCAAAATACCAAATGAATACAGTCTGAGATTTTTATAACAGTACATGATTGTTATGCACCGAAAAACAGCAGTTAATCTTTCACTAAAAATGCCGTAATTTCCTCATACGATAGTGAAATGACCTGATTCTTTTTTGTAAATGTCTTAAATAATGATACGGACCTTCTCGTTCAATCGGAGCTCAATTTCATGCTCGTTTGCCCAGTCAAATATCATTTCTACGCGGTAAATAATTATTTCTTATTTGCGATAAAAGTCCAATGTCGGGTTAGTGAAAATGCACCAAAATTTGCAGATAAGTCTTATAATTTATGCTCAGAATTTTAGAACCTTCGGAATAATTTTTCGACCCTTAAAACTAATAATGAACCCTTTAGTTGTCACAATTTGCTGAAATAGTGTCAAAGCATCCAAGAAGCTTAAAAACTCACCCAAAACTCATTTGGCACTTCCCGAACATGAACCAAATATGCTACTAGCTCAAAAATGACATTTCGGACTCAATGAAATCGTTGGAATTTGAATTCGAGGTCTCCTTGACCCGGTATTCGATAAGGCGTCAAGAAATTAACTTTAGGCTCAAAAACTCGAAACGCACTCGGGGCCTCTAAAAATACAACCAAGACTCATTCTAGACATAGAATCACCCCCTGAATCCAACGGTGCCCTCTGAATTCCATTTCGAGCACCGGAACCTCGTTTGTTGACGAAAGTCAACTCGTGATCAAAATTTCACAATTTTAGCAATTTAGGCCCTCAAATCTTTGTTTTAACTCCAAATTCGACTCCGTAAATTCTCATAGACCCTTTTCGACATTCTAGAACCGCTGGAATCGACGGAAATCCGATTCGAGTCTCAAAACTCCAAACGACTCGAAATAGCACTTTTAACCAAACTTTAACTCTTAAAAACTCAACTTTCCAAAAACTCAATTTTTCATCAATTTTCCTTCAACCCAACTTCAAAAATACAATAATTAGGACTCGGGGCAACTATCGGGAGGGGTGACACGGTCATTTTATGAAAATTTTCAAAAATGACCTTTAGGGTCATTACAATATACTTGTATATTCTATTCTATTTTCTATTCTACTATATTATAAAAAAGAGTTTAGGGCCAAGTATAATATATAATATTCAAGATCGAGACTTTTTCCAATCTTGAATATTATATATTATATACTTGTATATTCTACTATATATTATAAAAAAGAGTTTAGGGCCAAGTATAATATATAATATTCAAGATTGGGACTTTTTCCAATCTTGAATATTATATTTTATATACTTGTATATTCTATTCTATTTTCTATTCTACTATATTATAAAAGAGAGTTTAGGGCCAAGTATAATATATAATATTCAAGTTTGAGGCTTTTCCCAATCTTGAATATTATATATTATATACTTTATATTTATTTTTTTATATTATAAAAGAGAGTTTAGGGCCAAGTATAATATATAATATTTAAGTTTGGGACTTTTCCCAATCTTGAATATTATATATTATACTTTTCTTTTACTTTATATTATATATTTTACTTTATATTATAAAAGAGAGTTTAGAGCCAAGTATAATATATAATATTCAAGATTGGGACTTTACCCAATAGTGAATATTATATATTATACTTTTCTTTTACTTTATATTATAAAAGAGAATTTAGGGCAAGTATAATATATATTATTTAAGATTGGGACTTTTCCCAATCTTGAATATTATATATTATAAAAGAGAGTTTAGGGCCAAGTATAATATATAATATTCAAAATTGAGACTTTTCCCAATCTTGAATATTATATATTATATACTTGTATATTCTATTCTATTTTCTATTCTACTATATTATAAAAGAGAGTTTAGGGCCAAGTATAATATATAATATTCAAGATTGAGACTTTTCCAATCTTGAATATTATATATTATATACTTTATATTTATTTTTTTATATTATAAAAGAGAGTTTAGGGCCAAGTTTAATATATAATATTCAAGTTTGGGACTTTTCCCAATCTTGAATATTATATATTATACTTTTCTTTTACTTTATATTATATATTTTACTTTATATTATAAAAGAGAGTTTAGATCCAAGTATAATATATAATATTCAAGATTGGGACTTTACCCAATCTTGAATATTATATATTATACTTTTCTTTTACTTTATATTATATATTTTACTTTATATTATAAAAGAGAGTTTAGGGCCAAGTATAATATATATTATTCAAGATTGGGACTTTTCCCAATCTTGAATATTAAATATTGTAAACTTGTATATTCTACTATAGGGAAAATGCATAAGTACCCCCCCAGCCTATGCCCGAAATCCCAGAGACACACCTAACCTTTACTAAGGTCCTATTACCCCCCTCCCCCGAACTTAATTTATCTATAATATTTTGTTCCTTTTCGGCCTACGTGGCACTATCCTCGAAAAAAATGTCAACATGCGCTGGGCCCACAAGACAGTGCCACGTAAGCCAAAAAAGGGTAGAATATTACATATAAATAAGTTCGGGGGGTAATAGGACCTTAGTAAAGGTTAGGTGTGTCTCTGGGATTTCGGGTATAGGCTGGGGGGGTACTTATGCATTTTCCCTTCTACTATATATTATAAAAGAGAGTCTAGGGCCAAGTATAATATATAATATTCAAGATTGGGACTTTTCCCAATCTTGAATATTATATATTATATACTTATATATTCTATTCTATTTTCTATTCTACTATATTATAAAAGAGAGTTTAGGGTCAAGTATAATATATAATATTCAAGATTGAGACTTTTCCCAATCTTGAACATTATATATTATATACTTTATATTTATTTTTTTTATATTACAAAAGAGAGTTTAGGGCCAAGTATAATATATAATATTTAAGATTGGGACTTTTCCCATTCTTGAATATTATATATTATACTTTTCTTTTACTTTATATTATATATTTTACTTTATATTATAAAAGAGAGCTTAGGAACAAGTATAATATATAATATTCAAGGTTGGGACTTTTCCCAATCTTGAATAGTATATATTATATACTTGTATATTCTTCTATATATATATATATATATATATATATATATATATATTGATATTATGAAAGTGAGTTTAAGGTCAAGTATAATGTCACACCCCAAATTCGGATATGATGGCACGTGTTCATTTCCCACCGTACATGTCAGCATAACCCAACCACAACGATAGAGAAGCAGAAATACGAGAATAAGAGATAATAAATAAGCGGAAGACTTTAATTAAAACTCAACACTACCCAGAATTTGGTTGTCACATGTACAAACTTCTAAATACAAAATTCGAATAAACATATACAAGTCTTAGAGTATGGTTCTCGAATAGAACAAAACTGAAAGTAAAGATAACTCAAGGGCACGTCTGGAATGAACCGCTACCTCTCTAGTATGTCCCGAAGCTCAATCTGCTAAAGAAAATACCAAGCCTATTCTGAGAGAGAGCTGTCAACCTACACAATTGTATAGAAGCAAGGGTGAGTACTGAAAACCACAGGTACTTACAAGAAACTCTAAATTAAGCAAAACTAGCAGCTACAAACAACTCCTTTCAATCCCAACCGAACCATCGAAACTTCAATCCAACAGCAAACCAACCAACCTATACTAAACAGATCATATTCAACAGCCAGAACCAACAGTATATCCTCATCAACCTCAGATCAACAAATAAGAGCAAGTAGATCAAATTCCACATAAGAAGGGTAAACCGATACAATCCACACATCACAGAGAAAGATAAGGCAAATGCGATGCAAAATGCAATAATGATGTCATGTAGTCGTGATGCATGTCTGTCCTACGATACACATCTGTTGACATAATCAGTCTACGCTGAATACTCAAATCAGAACCCATGGGGGCCACACATGGACCACGTATCACCGCCGGAATTAGATCCCATCGGCATCCAAATCGCTAGCCAGAGCTAGTCTATCTCATATATCTCTAGCCGGAGCTAGTCTCAACTGTGTCTCATATCCATCCATCATCATATCAGTGTCTCATAACTCATGCAACAGATAGTTCACACATAGGATGAATAATGAATATGCACATGTCATCAATCACAATCATATCACGATCACATCATAGTATTACACATCATCTGTCTCAATCACAACTATATCACGACCACATCATAGTATTACACATCACCTGTCTCAATCACAACCATATCACGACCCCATCATAGTATTACACATCATCTGTCTCAACATCAATGTCTGTATCAATCATAGCCTACTCATGCTCTTCTATCCCCTCAATATCAGTTATCACATAACTTATTCAACAAATTCAAGTCACTATTAACACATTTAGCTCGTTTTATTCCCCATCTTTCATTTACAACAATTTCAATCAGCAAATAAAACACATCCTCAATCCCCATTACTCCCCAACACAATTAGGAAAGTAGTCATACGTACTCTAAGAGTTTTACAAAGTTTGGAAGGCACTTGCCTTAAAATGAACTCCAAAAGTTACTTGACTTGAGCCCTTCCTTTCCGAGTATAATCTGGATCACGATAATTTATTCAAACAATTATTCACAATCACAATTCGAGTCCAATGACACCAAAATTAAGAAATTTAGGGAATAAGGGCAAAACGGTCCAAAAGTCTCATACCGGAAAACGATACCCAAATATGGAAATTTTTAATGTAAAATAATCCTTAAAGTATTTGGAAGCTAATGGTGAAAACCAATTTGAAAACGGAGTTGAAATCAATTCACAAACTCAATTTGAAGGAAAATTCATATTCTTGAAGAAGCCTAAAATATTCGGATCCGAAACCCCGACTCGAAAATGAAATATTTCTTGAAAAACATCTTACCCATGCTTAGATAAGTTCAAATATGAAATTTCATAAAAAACGGAGCTCAGATCGACCTTGAAAATCTTAATCTATCAAACTTTAACTTTATCGGGAAAGTCCAAATTGTACGCGGTTAATATGATGAAAATAATCGATGAATCAAAAATTTTATGTTAAAATCAGTTTATCCATAACATAAGGATCGTAAATATACCTTTTTCATCAAAAAGGGAGTCCAAATCGATAAAACTCCAATTTTTCCAAGAAATTTACGGATAGGAAAAAAAATCAGATAAAGAAATTATGAGAAAATGTCAAATTGAAGATTAAATACTAACCCTCATATTAATTCAAGAAGAAACCAGTAAGAATCACTCCATTCCGATATCTAGAACTCCCGATATGCTCAAAATAACAAATGAATACAGTCTAAGATTTTTATAACAGTACATGACTGTTATGCACCAGAAAAACAACAGTTAATCTTTCACTAAAAATGCCGTAATTTCCTCATACGATAGTGAAATGACCTGATTCTTTTTTGTAAATGTCTTAAATAATGATACGGACCTTCTCGTTCAATCGGAGCTCAATTTCATGCTCGTTTGCCCAGTCAAATTTCATTTCTACTCGGTAAATAATTATTTCTTATTTGCGATAAAAGTCCAATGTCGGGTTAGTGAAAATGCACCAAAATTTGCAGATAAGTCTTATAATTTATGCTCAGAATTTTAGAACCTTCGGAATAATTTTTCGACCCTTAAAACTAATAATGAACCCTTTAGTTGTCACAATTTGCTGAAATAGTGTCAAAGCATCCAAGAAACTTAAAAGCTCACCCAAAACTCATTTGGCACTTCCCGAACATGCACCAAATATGCTACTAGCTCGAAAATGACATTTCGGACTAAATGAAATCGTCAAAATTTGAATTCGAGGTCTCCTTGACCCGGTATTCGATAAGGCGTCAAGAAATTAACTTTAGGCTCAAAAACTCGAAACGCACTCGGGGCCTCTAAAAATTCCACCAAGAGTCATTCTAGACTTAGAATCACCCCCTGAATTCAACGGTGCCCTCAGAATTCCATTTCGAGCACCGGAACCTCGTTTGTTGACCAAAGTCGACTCTTGATCAAAATTTCACAATTTTAGCAACTTAGGACCTCAAATCTTCGTTTTAAGTCCAAATTCGACTCCGTAAATTCTCATAGACCCGTTTCAATATTCCAAAACTGCTGTAATCGACGAAAATCTAATTGGAGTCTTGAAACTCCAAATGACTCGAAATAGCACTTTTAACCAAACTTTAACTCTTAAAAACTCAACTTTCCAAAAACTCAACTTTTCATCAATTTTCCTTCAACCCAACTTCGAAAATACAATAATTAGGACTCGAGGCAACTATCGGGAGGGGTAAAACGGTCATTTTATGAAAATTTCCAAAAATGACCTTTAGGGTCATTACATATAATATATACTATTCAAGATTGAGACTTTTCCCAATCTTGAATATTATATATTTTACTTTTCTTTTACTTTATATTATAAATAGGGCCAAGTATAATATATAATATTCAAGGTTGGGACTTTTCCCAATCTTGAATATTATATATTATACACTTGTATATTTTACTATATATTATAAAAGAGAGTTTAGGGCCAAGTATAATATATAATATTCAAGATTGGGACTTTTCCCAATCTTGAATATTATATATTATACTTTTCATTTACTTTATATTATATATTTTACTTTATATTTTAAAAGAGAGTTTAGGGTCAAGTATAATATATAATATTCAAGATTGGGACTTTTCCCAATCTAGAATATTTTATATTATATACTTGTATATTCTACTATATATTATAAAAGAGAGTTTAGGGTCAAGTATAGTATATAATATTCAAGATTGAGACTTTTCCCAATCTTGAATATATTATATACTTGTATATTCTATTCTATTTTCTATTCTACTATATTATAAAAGAGAGTTTAGGGCTAAGTATAATATATAATATTCAAGATTGGGACTTTTTCTCAATCTTGAATATTATATATTATATACTTTATATTTATTTTTTTAGTATTATAAAGGATAGTTTAGGGCAAGTATAATATATAATATTCAACATTGGGACTTTTCCCAATCTTGAATATTATATATTGTACTTTTCTTTTACTTTATATTATATATTTTACTTTACATTATAAAAGAGAGTTTAGGGCCAAGTATAATATATAATATTCAAGATTTGGACTTTTCCCAATTTTGAATATTATATATTATATACTTGTATATTCTACTATATATTATAAAAGAGAGTTTGGGCCAAATATAATATATAATATTCAAGATTGGACTTTTCCCAATCTTGAATATTATATATTATACTTTTCTTTTACTTTATATTATATATTTTACTTTATATTATAAAAGAGAGTTTAGGGCCAAGTATAATATATAATATTCAAGATTGAGACTTTTTCCAATCTTGAATATTATATATTATCTACTTGTATATTCTACTATATATAATAAAAAAGAGTTTAGGGCCAAGTATAATATATAATATTCAAGATGGGGACTTTTCCCAATCTTGAATATTATATATTATATATTTGTATATTCTATTCTATTTTCTATTCTACTATATTATAAAAGAGAGTTTAGGGCCAAGTATAATATATAATATTCAAGATTGAGACTTTTCCCAATGTTGAATATTATATATTATATACTTTATATTTATTTTTTTTATATTATAAAAGAGAGTTTAGGGTCAAGTATAATATATAATATTCAACATTGGGACTTTTCCCAATCTTGAATATTATATATTATACTTTTCTTTTACTTTATATTATATATTTTACTTTACATTATAAAAGAGAGTTTAGGGCCAAGTAGAATATATAATACTCAAGATTTGAACTTTTCCCAATCTTGAATATTATATATTATATACTTGTATATTCTATTCTATTTTCTATTCTACTATATTATAAAAGAGAGTTTAGGGCCAAGTATAATATATAATATTCAAGATTGGGACTGCTCCCAATCTTGAATATTATATATTATATACTTGTGGGACTTTTAAAAGGAAGTTTATTATATATTATATTTATTATATAGTAGAACTTGGGCATAAACTCCCTTTTAAAATAATATAGAATATGTATATATATATATTTTTCTACTGTATATTATACTTGAATATTATATATATATATATATATATATATATATCTCACAAATGGAAAAGTCTCAATCAAGGAAGCAACATATATTATTTACCAATGACTTAAGAAGGTTTAAAATATTTAAAAGCTATATAATAATATAGGTTGACTCTCAGAATTCTATCAGGCTCACATATATTGGGACAGAAAAAATAACACATATCATTTTAATATTACCAAAGAAGTATTATAAATAATAATAATTAACAATTTAAAATATTTGAAAGACATTTTCAAAGGGTTAATTTTGTAATTTTATCCATATCACATAAATTAGGACAAAGTGACCAGTAATGTACACTATTCAAAGTTACATAAAAATATTATAAATCACAATAATTAATAACTTAAAACATTTTTAAAAAAATTATGAAAATTTGGATGACTCTCTGCAAATTTCATTTGTGTCACATAAATTGAGACAACTAAAATAACATATATTGGCTCCATTTTAATTTATTTTTCTTATTTTTATTATTTTTTTATATGTAAAAAATGCGTAAAAATACTATAAATCATGATAATTGACAACATAAAATATGTTTTTTAAAAAAATACAAAAAATTCCACTGATTCTTGAAGTGAATCTATAGTAAAAATACTATAAATCATGATAATTGACAACATAAAATATTTCAAAAATGTTGCATGTGGGTAGTCTTATAATGCCTTAAATAGCGTCAAAGAACGTACGGGTTTGTAATAAAAAAACTTATTCCTTTATCCACGCAAACAATCGCTTCAAAAACTCGGTTATTAGCCCCAAAGCATATCATTTATATTATTGGGCCCGTGCATAGCACGATATGTATATACATATCACAAATGGAAAGTCTCAATCAAGGAAGCAACATATATTATTTACAAATAACTTAAAAAGCATTAAAAATTACAATAATTACCAATTTAAAATATTTAAAAGCTATATAATAACATAGGTTGACTCTCAAAATTCTATCAAGCTCACAAATATTGTGACAGAAAAAATAGCACATATCATTTTAATATTACCAAAAAAGTATTATAAATAATAATAATTAACAACTTAAAATATCTGAAAGACATTTTAAAAGGGTTAATTTTGTAATTTTATCCATATCACATAAATTAGGACAAAGTGACCAGTAATGTACATTATTTCAAAGTTACATATATTATAAATCACAATAATTAATAACTTCAAACAATTTTTTTAAAAATATGAAAATTTGGATGACTCTCCAAATTTCATTTGTGTCACATAAATTGAGACAACAAAAATAACATATATTGGGTCCATTTTAATTTATTTGTCTTATTTTTTTTATATTTAAAAATTGCGTAAAAATACTATAAATCATAATAATTGACAACATAAAATATGTTTTGAAAAAAATACAAAAAATTCCACTGATTCTTGAAGTGAATCTATCGTAAAAATACTATAAATCATGATAATTGACAACATAAAATATTTCAAAAATGTTGTATGTGGGTAGTCTTATTATACCTTAAATAGCGTCAAAGAAAGTACAGGTTTGTGATAAAAAAAACTTATTCCTTTATCCACGCAAACAATCGCTTCAAAAACTCGGTTATTAGCCCCAAAATATACCATTTATATTATTGAGCCCGTGCATAGCACGGGCAACCTTATCTAGTTATTACCCTTATTTAAAATGGGAGTTTAAAAGGACGAACACTGCATCTTCTAATTGTACTAAAGCTAGTACTAATTGTACAGTAAATTTGGCCCTTTTTCATTGATGAATAAACATGTGTCTCATTTTGCTTCACTTTGTGTACAAGTTTTGCACTATCATCTCACAATTCTCTATAGATTTCTCTCTCCTCCTCTGCTAAGCTTGGTCTATTTTCTCAACTCTTCTTTGTAGATCTCAACTCTTCAATGGCGAATCCATTTGTTGCTGAGTGTCTTCTCTTTGTGTAGACACTTTAAATCTCTCTGTGAAGGTTTCCTCAAGATTTTTGTTTGTTTGGGATGCATTGCCGAAGTATTTCTTCATGATTTAAGGTAAATTTACATGTTTCTCAATCTGGCTAATATGACCTATTTTCTCTTTAAGGCTTATTATATTCATCAAGTCCCTGATTCTAATATTCAAGGCCTGTTTTGGGTCCTTGTACTTCCTGTACTATGCTTCAACACAAAAACACAAGAGCAGAAAACCCAGCATTGTTAATGCAAGTTCCTCCATTGTTAGTTTGCCCGGTGAGCTTTATATTATGAGTAGGTTCCTTCTCTTTGTGCTTTACTGCTTTTATAGTTTCTAAACTTCAGTGTCGGATCTTGGGTCCATATATATTGTTATATGCCCTTTCTATGTTCTGCACTCTTTTAAGTGTATAATTTTTTTATTGATGTCGTGTTATGTTGCCACTCTTTCTTTTGTTTGTTTATTTATGTCCTTATGCTTTCACTTTATATTTTTGTGTAGGAGTTTGAAATTTTTATTCAAAGTTTAAAAATTGGGTTTAGAGCGAAATTCTCCTCCCATATCACTACCAAGCAGTCAAAAAATTAATATATGCACACAAATTCCACCCCACAACAGTTTATGGAAATTAGGGGTTTAAGAGTGAAATTGTTCAACATTATACAAGTGAACAATTTCAGTGCATGTGGATTATATAAGTTAGGGAATTGGATGTTCAATGGAGTAACATGATCCGTAAGATTCTGAAGCCTACCCTAATTTATTGGGGTTGATGTTATAGGCTCTCACTTTGATAATTGTCAAGGATTCCTTTATAGGATCATTTGATTTTATATAATTTTAATTTTTGAATTTATTAATTCTTGGTTGTCCAGTTCTATATACATTTGCCTGTTAACATGATTATGTTATTCTATTTATTAGGATATCAATTTTTGCTTTCTAATTTTTCTCCTTTTCTCTCTCTTGACAGTAGTAAGATCAAAATTTGTTTGAAAAATTAGTGTTCTGTCTCCACTTCTTCATTTCTATCATCTTTTCATATGTTCTCAGTATAACACAACTGTGACGCTGAGCTCCGTTCTATTGATTGTTGAAAACTTGGATCCCGTTACTATATCTCGATGATTTTACTTGATTTTTGCAGGATTAATGACTTTTGATGACCAACAAATGGCATTGGGTTGCGAGTACGTACACATTTTCTCCTCTTCTAAGGTAATTCTCGCCAACTCCATTACATTGGCTCATTGTGGGATGGTTTGGATGAGTTGTCGTCAGTTTATGCCTCATCTTTTGTTCTCTTTTCTCTTTGACTACAGTTCTTATGTCCTTCTATTTTTGGGTGAATGGCGGTTCTCTTATTATTATTTTTGAACAATTGCACTTATGATATTAAACTTAAAGGCAAATACAGAAATTTCATTGATCTCCAATGTTTTCGATGTACCAGATACGTTGTTGATTGATAAATAAAAATAGTAATCATTTCAAGAGTTGGCTGTATTTTCAATACATACTTTTAAATGCAGTAAGTTTTTATTTACTTCACTAATAGTTATCTTTTCTAAGATGTTCACTATTTGCACTTAAATTTAGGAGCTCTTAGCATTAGATTTTGTCTTTGAGCTTAAAATTTGTTTCTCATATTTTATCATAGTAAAATAAAGAGGCTAGCTAGATATGATTATTGAGACATCAACTGATTTTCTAAAATGCTCAAAGATTANGATATTTCGGACTCAATGGTGAAGGCGGAATTTCCATTTGGAGCTCGCTTCGACGAAAAGTGGGTCCCACACCCAGTATCATTTGAGCCAGATTCCACAATTGCTATCTAAAGTCTCGGGAAGTGAACAAAGGGTCGTTCTAGACCAAAATCGATCTTCCGAAGCTAACCTAGCTGTCAGAATTTTCATCTGAGCACGTCTTCCAAGAAGGTTGACCAAAGTCAACTTTTCAAGTTATAAAAATCTCCAAAACAGGAGAACGGGCCTAAAACCCAAACGAACGACCAGGCGACCGAACAGTCAGTGCCAGCAAGTCATAAATGACTTGGGGTCGCTACAGGAACGCTCTAAACGATGAAATGAATTCTTTAATTTAAAAATGACCTGGAGGGTCATTACACTTTCTCATTGAATCTTCTCAGTTAAATTCCTTGATCTTCTTTCATTTGTTTATTCCTCCTTTTCTCATGTACATTTAGGGACTGTGTTGGTCATTATCAAATATCAACCTTCCTTTTACAAGAAAAGATATGATATGGAGCTTTGTGCATGTTTACTCTAATAAATGATTTTGCTCTGTTAATAAATGATTGGGCTTTTAAATCTAGCAAATGAACTTTTTTCCCTCAAGATTTTGCAGGCTGAATACAGATCCAACAAATGTATTACCTGTTTTTTCTTAGAAGCAACATTTAAATATAAACATCATCAACAATGAAGATGTGAAACTAAAATTTGCTTACTCTTTTTTGGTGTTTATGAAGGAGAAAGAACTCAACTTTACATACAGCAACATGCAATTTTTTTCCCAAGGTAGCTACTTTGTTTAGTTTCTTAATTCTTAAAGTTATGGTTTGACACTTGATATATTTGAATATATCAAAGATCTGATCTCTTTTCTGAATGATGAAAGTTAAAGATTATATTTATGTAGATCTCAAAACTAAGTTTTAAACTGTCAAAGCATTCTTAATCCTATCATTTTCATCTTACTGTTAGATAAAATGGACAGTAGAGGTTTAGCCATATTTGAATATCCTTGAATGATGTTAATTTTTTTGTTAAAAAAAAAGAAAGGAAAAATATTATATCAGTTATAGAATCTTGAATGAAGTATAGAATAGAGTTTAACTTAAGAAGAAGTATAGAATAGAGTTTAACTTAAGAAGCCTGCAATTTTGCAAATTGTAATAGACCCCTGTTGGAAGGATTCTCAGGATCCTCTATTTTTTTAAGTTTGGTACTGAACTGGCACTCATAGGAAGGAAACACTTATTTAGATTTCTCTTCTTTTTTTTAAAAGTACTTTGGGATTGAACAAGCACTCATAGGAAGGCAACATTATATGAATTAACTATCTCTTACATTATACTTCTGAGGATCTTTATAACTATTCCTTTAATAATTGAAGTTGTTGGAATATGAATGTATATGTTATCTTATCCTTCCTATCATTATTTTATATTTCTCATAAATCATAAAAACAAATTTATAATTGTGTTCAACTTTCAATATAAATAGCCATTGAATGAATGATTACTGACTTTTAGAAGACATGATCCCAATAAATACATATAATGACAATTTTACATTTCCTTGGTTGGTGTTACTTTTTTTTCAATCTATTGAACAAATTTGTATTTATGTTATTGTTTCTTAGAAAGACAGGTTGGTTCCTATGCAAATAAGGTATTCACAATGAATGATGACTAAGATATGCATGTAATGTTTTTGAAGTTGCAAAATTTCTTATAGATTTTTGGGGTAGTTTATGGAATTGTGATTTTGTAAATTTAGGGGAAGCAAGGGAGTATGGTAAGGTCTTAACTCGGAACATATTATATATGATGTTAAAAGGCTCATTGGAAGTAAGTTTGTAATCAGTTAAGAAGTATTTTTGTGTGAAATTAGCATAATAGTATTGTGGTGCTTGTGTTTCTTGAGATCTTTGGTATCCTAATTTGAGTTGTTAGTGTTGTTTGGCAGGTTTGATGTTACAGAAGTTCAAAAGATTATTAAGATATGAGCAAAGATGACATGTAGAAGTGAAGATTAAAGATGGCTACACTAAATTGTTTAGCAAGAATTGAGCATGTTGTCGTCCCTGTTTCAAGTATATTTTATCCATAACATGGGTTTTCACATTACTACTACAACAGTGATACTAAACCTATTTGTTCATGAAAAAGTTATAGATACTAACCTATTTGTTCATGAAAAAGTTATCTTTTTTTATTCTTGTGTGTATATATATATATATATATTGGTTTTTCACACACACAGGTATATATCAACTTCTTCATTGGAATGGCATGATAGGACTTTCTTAGTCATATAAAACGCAGGTCTTTTAATGTGTCGCACCAAGTTTCCTGAACATTACGTTACTTTGATGTTAGGCACGGGCCATGCCCATCTAGTATATATTAGAAGAGAGAGTTTCAAGTTTTTCAACATGTCAGTTTTTGGGTATTAAATAAAAATTTGAGGGTATTAAAGTCTTTACAAAGTTTTATTAAATAAAAAGTTGTTTAGTAGAGTTATCTTTTATGCTTTATTAATTGGACTCCATCAAGAGCTCTAAAAAAACCCCATCCTTTTATCATTTAATTACAAATCATGCCCCTATAATTCCATGAAAGCTCAAGATAGGATGGGTCCCATTAGTCTTTATAGAGTATTTTTAAATTTGTTTGGTGAATAGAAGCACACTATTTTTATGTATTGGGCATAAGTTAAATATTATTTTGTGTGTTAATTTTATTTATTCATTATTAAAAGATAGATTTTATTTTAACTTGTTATTATTAAAATGCGAAGTTAGGACAATAATTTTCTTATATTTTATTTTTAATATTAATTACTTTTTTAAAAACATTATTTTTCAACACCTAATATTAAATATTAATTAATAGGAGTATTTTGTGAAAAAAATAGTCATGCTAATCATTATTTTCTTATTCTTAATAGATAAATGTGACAAATAAAATTGAACAAGAGAATATATACTTCAAAGTTATATTGAGAAAGTAATTTGTGGAAATAAATAAATAATGAGGAGAACCAGTAATACGATGAAAATGTTATTCTCCAATTTGTTGGGGTTTTTTGTGAAATCAATTCATATCAATTAATTATAATTAATAACATATATAATTGTTTTTTAATTTAAATCTTATATTAAAATATTTGCTCTTACACTTGTTCATTTTAGCAAATTAAGTAAAAAAATATTTTCGTATAATATATCTTTTTATTAAATAGTTATATGAAATACTAATGGTCAATTTTATTAATATTTGATAATTTATTTTTATAAAATACAAATCTATCTAACCTGTAGTTTTAATTAAAGAAACCTAATAATTGATCTGGTTCAATTCAATGTGGTCATTATTTTAGTTTCTGGAATTTGACTATTTCAAAAACATCTTTCGCAAATGCATACTATACTCCTAAATAATTAGGAAATTAGATTTATTTAGAACATTAGTAATATATATTAAAGAAAATTGTATGAAATAGAAAACTGTTAATTTAAATTAAATGTTATAGCGATAGTTTATTTTAATTGTAATTCGCAGCAAA
Source organism: Solanum stenotomum (assembly GCF_019186545.1). Taxonomy (NCBI): domain Eukaryota; kingdom Viridiplantae; phylum Streptophyta; class Magnoliopsida; order Solanales; family Solanaceae; genus Solanum; species Solanum stenotomum. The sequence continues at coordinate 29,206,160 of NC_064293.1, read as the reverse complement.
TATTCCATTTTTTTTCCCATCTGATTCGGTATATAATTAGCCATTTTCGGTATACAATTAACCATTTTATACATTTCGGTATAAAATGCGTTTGTGTTTGTATAAAGCGAGAGAAAAATGTATATATACAAATACATATATTTTCGTCCTATACACTTATAGTTATACAAATACAGATCTTATTATATAAATTATAATGTATAAATGAATCTATACAAAACTGAACAATTTATATAAAATTGAATGTTTCTAGCGAATTATACAAATCAAAAGCTCCATAGCAAACATAAAATTTGTTATGGAACGCAATTATGCAAACTATAGTTATAACATACAAATATGATTTTTATGTTTGCTATATGTGAAAGTTGCTCATATATTAATGTTGGGCCCGTGCTGACACGGGCCATTTTTTCTAGTATATATTAGAAGAGAGAGTTTCAACATGGCACTTGGTGACATTGGATGAAAGTTTAAGACCATCTCCAACCCACCTCTATTTTACTCTTCATTCTCTATATTTGGAGAGTAAAATAGAGAATGGGCACTCCAATCCACCTCCATTCTTTATATTTAGAGAGGTGAATAGTAGTTCTCCAAATTTGGAGAACTACTATTCACACTCTCTATTTCACTTTTTGAATATTTTATTATTATTTCTATTACTTTCTAATTAACATATTATTTTACATATAATGTCATTAATAAATATCTAATATTCATAATTCTTTTTAAATGTAATATTATATTTTAAAAAATATATTATTTAATATATACTACTTTCATCCCGAATTAATAGTATTTTAATTTTTTCTAATTTTCGACAATAATATAATTTGATTTTATTATTAATTTTCACTATAAAGAATACACAAGATTAAAATGATAAGATGAAAAAACTAATTTAAAAATACAATACATAATATGATAATTTAAATACAAGATAACAATACAATACATGACATAATAATTTAAATACAAGATAAAATACAATACATAACATAATAATCAATTTGCGATGAATCAAGAATCATGCCAAAAAGATGTTGAACGTGCATTCGGAGTTTTGCAATCATGTTTTGCAATTATTGCAAGACCGTCACGTGTTTTAAAAAAGGAAGTGCTACATGATATAATGACTACATGTATTATACTGCACAACATGATAATTGAGGATGAACATGATCTTAATGCACCAATTCAAGATGTCGTAGAGGCTCCAACTCCAACGACAGAAAAGGTGGTAGATGAAAATCTTCGGTTTGAACTATTTTTAGCTAGACATAGAAAAGTTAAGGACAAAAATGTTCATTTTGAACTCCGTAATGCATTAATAGAGCATTTATGGGAGCAACATAATAATTTCAAAAATTGACTGTTTATGTAATGTTTATGTTATTGTATTTCACTTTTATTTGAATTTGTCCATTAATTTGTATATTATATAATATTTTCTTGCAATTTATATTATTTAAAAATTTAGAATAAAATATAATTTTATATTAAATATTCACATGAAAATTATATAAAGTAATTATTGGGAAAAAAGAAATAAAGGATTTATATTATAAAATAAGAAAATAAGAAAATAAGAATGAAATAGAAATAATAATATAATATTGAGGAGAGAGAAAAATATTCCTTTTTAGAGAGTGAAATAGAGAATTGAATTGGAGTTGGTTATCTGAAAAAATAGAAAACTCTATATTTGGAGAGTAAAATAGAGTATAGGGTTGGAGATGCCCTAAGGGTATAATAGTATTTTCCGAGATCAATTTGTGTAAAAGGAATTGTATTTTCTGCTTTATTCTTTAGACCACATCAATAGGTCCATAAAAGATCCATCATTTTCTGTTAAATTACAATTGATACCGTCCACTGAAATATCATTAAATGTGATTGGGACCCATTGAACTACACTTGTGGAGTTGTGGTCAGTCAGTGTTCCCTCAACTTTTGCCTTGTTTATTTTTCTAATAAAACACTTTAGCCATTTTATTTATGAATGTCCAGTGATGAGTTTGGAATTGGTTCTAAATAATTATTTTTTTTAAATGAAGTATTATTAATTCAGATTGAAAATGTATATATTAAATAATATTTTTCTGAAGTGTTATATTACATTAAAAAAGTTACTAATATTAAAAATTTATTAAATGGTCTTATATGATTTATGATATGTTAATTACAAATATGATATAATAAAAATAATAATAAAATAATCAAAAAGTAAAATAGAGAGTACAAATAATAATTCTTCAATCATCTCTACAAATGATGAATAGAGAGTGAAATAAAGAATGATTGAAGAAAACATTCTTTATTTTACTCTCCAAATATAGAGAATATAGAGTAAAATAAAGGTGCATCGGAGATAGTTTTATAGTTTTTTTGTTTCCAAAATATTCATAATTGATAAATATGATCTTTAAAATCAATTATGATTAAATATAAATAATAAATTTTAGAAAAATTTTAAAAAATATCATATAAAATAAAATGAAAAAGTTGATAGACTCCTTACACTTAGAAATAATTTATTGTGGTTGAAAAACATCCTCTCTACTATATTATAATTTTAGATAATTGAGATTTATTAATTAGAATATCAATAGTATATAGAATTTATAAAAATAAATTATGCATAATTTTATCCTAATATTTTGTATATAAATATAATGTTGGGCCCATATTTTTAATATTAATTACTTATTTTTTAAAAATTATTTGTCAATACCTAATATTAAATATTAATTAATAGGAGTATTTTGTGAAAAAAATAGTTATGTTAATCATTATTTTCTTAATAGATGAATGTGACAAATAAAATTGAACAAGAGAATATATACTTCAAAGTTATATTGAGAAAGTAATTTGTGGAAATAAATAAATAATGAGGAGAACCAATAATACAATGAAAATGTTATTCTCCAATTTGTTGGGATTTTTTGTGAAATCAATTCATATCAATTAATTTTAATTAATAACATATATAATTGTTTTTTAATTTAAATCTTATATTAAAATATTTGCTCTTACACTTGTTCATTTTAGCAAATTAAGTAAAAAAATATTTTCACATAATATATCTTTTTTATTAAATAATTATATGAAATACTAAGGTAAATTTTATTAATATTTGATAATTTATAAAAATAAATCTAACCTATATTTTAATTAAAGAAACCTAATAATTGATCTGGTTCAGTTCAATGTGGTTATTATTTTAATTTCTGGAATTTGACTATTTGAAAAACATCTTTCGCAAATGCATACTATACTTCTAAATAATTTGGAATTTAGATTTATTTAGAACTTAGTAATATATATAAATGTTGGGCCCGTGAAGTTGGAGTTAACCACTTTTGTCCCTTTTTGGTTATTGTCTTTCATGATGATTACATTTATATTTTATGTTTGAACATCTATAATAGGTATACTTATAAGTATTGTGTTTTAAGTTTTACTTATGATTTATATTAGAAAGTATATTTAAGAGATTCAATATTATTACTTTGGTTATGTTATTAATTATTGACATAACCGCGAATAACCAAATCGAAAAAAGTTGAACTGAATAGAGGAAAACCAAACCAAACCAAATTTATTTTGAATCGGATTAGGTTACACTTTTACAAAACCAAAAACCGAAAAATCCAAACCAAATAGTGCAAAACCAAACCGAATGCACACCCCTAATTGCTCATCAAACAGCTTAAATTAAAAATAGTCGGATGTATGAGTATGTATAATTGTATATGATCAAGGTATAATCTATGTATATCGACCTAAATAAAATAAACAGTAAATCAGATTGGACTATTCGTATAAAGATCTCATTACACGTGAGTTATCTTGATTTTGTGGTCTTACGAATTACGTGTTGTGCATAAAATCCTCAAACAATAGCTTGATTGAATTTATATTACTATCACAAACAAATTTAACAATATATGAAGAACCGTAATCGTAAATATAAATTGATAATTTAAGTTCGAACACAAATAAGTTAATAAAACTTGACTAGATGCTTGAAGTTATAGAGAAATAATACTTTTAACGATTTTGTGTTCTTCAGACCTATCTCTTACTTCTTTTCTACCTTTCATATATAGTAATAAGTTAGGAACATGGCGTAGAATAAAAGCTATAACTAGTTCGATTGAATCCAATAGCTTCAGTTCAAATCATATATTTGTCTTAAGAAATGTAATAAATATGTATAAACTACTAATTTTGAACCAAATAACGTAAACAGATTAAAATACTGAACTCATAAAACTTCAAATTATGGCACCACCTAATCTACTTAGGAAGGACTTTCTTATATATAGTTATAGAAGAGAGAAATTGAGTGGCGCAACAGTTAAATTTTAGCATAGCAAACTTGTTAATAACATTGACTAAGGATTAATTATTGATGTTGTCCTCATCGATAAACTATTAGGATGAATTAATTATGAGATCAAGCCCATTTGGCCATTAGAGACATGCCACCAGCACCCAAAAGTACAGCAATAAAAGCCTTGATTTGTAACTTTATGCTACCTTGTAATTTGTCACCCATAAAATCAGCAGCAAGAAGATCCACCAAGGCCATATAAATCAAAAGGCCAGCAGATGATGCATTCAATAAGCCCACAGTTATTAAAGCACGAGGACTATTTTCTTGATAAGTATTTGATAGTGCAATTCCAAGTGCTATACCAAATGGAGTTGTTACTGAAAAGAAAAATGCCATTGCTGCCTTTTTCAACATTTTGTACTCTGCCTATATATTGGGAAAAAAAAAATATCAAGACACTTTCATGGACCTTATAACAAACTTTACTTTATTTCACTAAAGTCATTTAATCATTCAATTTTATGTAACATCAACTATTGTCCTTATTATCCAACTTCATTCAATTATTGATCCTATTTTTTGGTAACGTGATTTAATTGGTTACTACTCTACTGCCATTTTTTTTTGTCTTTATAATTAATATCTCTTTCGATTTATTAAGAAAATTACCTGAAGAATGCAGCCACCAAGTCCCATTCCTTCAAACATTTGATGAAAGCAAAGTGCAGCAACAAGTCCTTTTATTGTGCATGTATTGTTTGAAGATCCAAGTGAAATCCCTATTACTATTGAGTGAACTATAATACCAAGCTCTAATACCTGCCAATAAATAAATAAGAATTCCATGATGTACCTATCACTTCGATTTAATCGATTGTAGTTATAATTTTTCGGGCTACAATACTAATTTGCAATAAAGAGTTATATGTTATTGTAGGCCAACTTAACTTGCTGATCGAAAAAATAATACACTATTAATACACAAAACTTAACAATAAAACTATTGTGTTTTGTCGGGGTATAGGGATTAATAATTTATGATTGCGAAATTATAAGAATACTAATGGGATAAATTTGTCAACATTTGCAGCTCCTTCTCTCTAAGTAAATACTGTATGTAGTAAATAAGTATGCATCAATCTATTATTATTATTATTATTATTTTAAAAAGTATCATAGATAAATGATCAAAATGATTTTTTTAGTAAAAAAAAACAATTGAAAACTATTGTCCTAATTTATGTGGGATTGTTGGTTTGGATACTCAAACAATTTAATTTGACGGTAAATTCAAGCATGAAATCTTATATATTTAAAAACTACGTAAAAGAATATTATAAATCACAATAATTAATGTTTCACACCATTTTTAAAAATATGAAAAGACTAGTATCAGAAAACTTGTTTGAATTAGCATTTTAGGCAACATAAGCACATGGACCACCATTTCAAAAATAGGTTTTTAGCTAATTTAGTAATGTTTGGAGCAACAAAACGTAACCTAGCTAAAATTCGGTAAAAATGTCATTATTATTTGTTGTTGACAGGAAAAGACATGCATGTGCACTCTGGCTACAAATTTTGGATCTATCTATGAATGGTATATATAGCAGTCAACAGGATTCTATTCTTCAAATTATGAACCATTTATGTTATGCACTCTCCATGTGCAAAAACCATATAATTCCATCAATACATTAATAATTCAAACAATGTCACATAAATTAAGCAGGATAAGTAAACGATAGACTAACCATGGCAATGACTCGATAACGAAGTAGTTTCGTTCCATCTTTCGAAAGGGAACCATGGTGATGAGAATGGAAATGCACATTATTATTCACCATGCCCAATTCTTGATCACCAGTACCATTAATAATATTATGTACTCCATTTTGTACTTGTTCTGGATTAATTACACGAGCATTATTGTGCTTTTTGCTGTACAAACTAGTTGCCATAGAGTCGATAGCCAACGTAACTATAGCTGATAACATAGCAACAAATCCAGTAAAAGGAAACTTATGCCAAGGATTTTCCTTCAGACAATTAGACAACAACATTTCAAATGAATCTGGTAACACGTGCATGAAACCGGTTCCTAGTATAATTCCAGCAGCAAATGCCTTAACGATAACGAAAACGTTACGGTCAGGGCTTAACGCTGAAATTGAACGTGTAACGAGAGGCAAACATACTCCGATCATGCTAGTGATTAATATCGAAAGTATAGCTATGATTTTTAAGGTTAATGCTTTCGATTTGTTGTTGCATGTGTTATGTGTTTGTGATTCACATGATGAGTAGTCACCTTGTGAGGAAGTTTGAGGTGTGAAAATGGAAATGAGGATGAAAAAGATGAAGACAATCTTGGAATTAGAAAAAGCCATTGATGTATTTTTAATTTCTTCTTGGTTTTGGTGAATATTTATTTTTGCTTTGATTTGAGGTGTGTGAGTTGTGAATTTGTGATATCAGGGAGATACTATCTAGGCATAGAATTAATTTGGTGATATATCGATCGATCATGTGCATGGATAAAAATAATATAGTAAGGTCTTAAATGCTAAGCTGACATGTTAGTGTAACAGTTTTATTTTACTTGTTTTAGATTTATTGAATTTTATCAGATTTCTTGATAATCAATTCAAAATTGATTAAATGGCAGGCCAACTTGTTGATTTAATTCCTCATATAGTATATACATTGTAAGGCTGCTAAATGCCTATTTTATTGCAAAAACAGGTAAATGTCAAATCTCGAGAACTATAAAATGAAAGTAAATGCAACAGTATCAAAAGTTTTAATTGCATGGTAGCATGAAACTTTCATACCCTTGTGTTGGTGGGGGATGGGGGAGGAGAGATAGAAAATTAAGGAGAGAAGTATTGAAAACACCCATTAACTCGGCGTAAATTGTTAGTTTCATTCTCAAACTATTGACATCCTTAAAGATACACCCTTTTTACATGAGTGAAATACCCTAATTTCTCACCAAGTTTATGATGTTTTCGACACTTCTCTTAGCTTTGTGTAATCTTGGTGTTTTCGACACTTCTCTCGGCTTTGTGTTAACAGTTTCATGCTTCTACAAGAGTTTAACATCACTTACTATGTCATGTTGTAGATCAAAGGTGTACCTAAATTTAGTTAGTCAAGTAGAGGATTGTTTTTAAGAATGTCAATAGTTCGAAGACAAATTAAAACTAATAATTTACAAGTAGTTTTTTCAATACTTCTCTCAAAATTAAAAAATGTTTGTAGCAAGAAACAGAAGTTAATGCTCAAAAATATAGGTGCATGAATCTGACGCACAATTTTTTTGAAGACACGCTCTCTTTTATCAACTTATATGCAATTGTATAGAAGAAAAGTATCCAACAAAATTTCTCATGTGTTTCAGTTACAAGTATTATGTGTCATCTTTTACTGATTTCAGGTGTAAAGAATCATATACTAACTAAAATAATACTATTGGAATTGGATAAGAGTGCAATACATATGCCAAGGTCCAACAAGAACGATGCCTCGGGAAATGGGATCTGATTTCAAACAAATTATCTGAAGCCAATTTAACCAGCTCTGTATTTCCATAAAGACTCTGTAAGCAACAATATGGGCATCCCAGAGAGAAGCATCTGGACAAACGACATGCTTGTAAGGCCCTAGAAAACAGTACCATCATGCAGCTAAACTGCTTTAGTGTAGGCTTAATAACAAACTCCTCCGTTGCGCAGAAATACTTGCATGATCACCTTCTTCAACTAATCCTTAATGGCATGCAATTCACAGTGGAGAACGAAAACATGTATTTCCAGCATATCCTTAAATAGTTGCAGAGATATCATACCGTTCCCATGGATACCATGACAATGATCGTCCAGCCCCTTGCATGTTTTTTCATAGATGTCGATGAGGAAGGTACAAATAAAGACAGACAGATGAAGAACAACCTCGAACACATGCCCATGAGTCACCTCGATCACTCTTCTTGCAATGCGCCTAAATGGCACGTGCTGGTAAGATGATCATCCTAGGTCCTCGGATCGGTGCAAATGCATCATGGCCATTCGTCACTGTCCTATACTTCAATAACCTCTCTTGCAAGGCCATTTTCAGCATTACCTGTGGTCACTCTGTTCCACAAAACTACATCCTTAACATGGATCTCTCATGAGTGCAATCACTAAAACGCAAGTTAGAATGCGTATCAACCATGGCATTCCACCAAAGTAATGTCTTCCGGAATCAACATCTCCTCAAGTATATAAATCAATGAAAAGAACAGCTCAGAGGAATTTTATGGTTCGAGCAATACTAGAGGAGTAAAAGCTCACTACAGCAGCAGGTCAGGTTGAATGTCCTTTAACATCATCTCCTGAAAGTACTTAAGGGCTTTATCTGGCATATCAAAGAGTTCCATGATATTAAATCCTTACAAGTTACAACCATAGCATCAGATACCATTTCTGCAAGTCAAAATTGGCAACATATTTATCAAGGCATTGATACAAAGACATCAAGTTCCAATCATGCTTCATAACATAAAAGTGAATTTACATCCTTGCATGTATAACCAAGCTGTGTACAGACAAGAACCACTGTTGCAACAGTTCCTCCAATCTTATATGTTCCAACTGCATACAACTTGAAACAGATGGGAAATGCTGAGATTTTATGGAATCCCAACCTTTCCAAGCGAATTTTTAACAATGAACAGAATAGATAAACACACATAGCTCATAGCTTACATTTCAAATTGGTCTCTCTTTTTCGGGGAAGTACGATTGGAGGAAAAAGCATCATATTAGTCAAATGGATGGAAACATGATAATACCATGGTGATGTACCTTCACCAGAATTGGAATTTGAAGCACCACTCATCCAATTTAATTATAGAAAAACAAATGAAATAAGATCTTTTCAAGATAAAATGTGCAGTGACAGGCAATATATTTTAGAACTAGATGACCACCCCAACATATTTGGTTCATGAAATTGATAAATTTTACCTAAGAAAGCTTTTCTGTAGCCACTAGCCATATAAACCCAGATATGATAAAGTAGTACAAGAACACAGAGAAGTAACATTGGAATGTTAGAATAGTTCTCCATTGTGCAAAAGATTAAGGTGAACAAGAAAACAAGTCACAAAATTCATGAAACAGTTGATCATCAAATGCAAACAAGCAAATTCCAAATATCTACCTTTACTTCTGGGAGATTGATGAAACATTTATTTTCAAGAGTCCAGCTTTGACGATTTCCTTGAGGAAATGTCTGCTGATAAAGAAACAACACTCCCAAAATTGACGAGAGACAAAGCTCATGTCCTGCTCCATCCCAATTAACCTGCACAACACAAATACTAAATGGATCAGTGACCACCTATTTAAGCTGCTACAATGTCAATAATAACAGACCAAGTCACAATCCCAGGAAGCACATCTAGGCCTATCAGTCACTCCTACCTCCAGGGAAATAATTAATCAAATAACAAGCTAAAAATATATCCTGGATTAAATTGATCAACAGGTGTCAAATGTACAATAAGAAGAGATTTTCTTTTGCCTTTCCCTGAACAAACTTGTATATAAGCCTCTATGAACTTTCAATTTCTCCCAGTAATCCTCTATACCAACTAATTATCCCACATCATCAAAGTAAAGCATATAAACAAAAAAAAAGTACACCGAGAAGAAGGAGAATAAAAAAGGAGAAAAAGGCTTGTCAAGATTGTCCAAGAAAGATGGACAGGAATTCTTACCAGTTCTACAGCCTTATATAATCTTGTGGAACTAAAAATCACTAGTTCCTCACTCCAAACTAAATACAAGTTTCTCTATGACAGTTTTTTGAACTTTCTGTACAAAAGAACCAAGTGAGAGAGAGACACACAGAGAACCAGTTTATACATTTCAATTCACAGAGAGAGTATGTTTTATAATTTGATTGTATATGCATGTTCTGAGCGTTCAAATGACTTAATTATTCTTTATAACTAAAGCATAAGGGTGTCACCTATTGATGCGAAAGCACACTTATAAATGTATATGCTGAGAACCCTTCTTTCATCTCTCTTGTACCTTCTTCCAAATATAGCATTCTCTACCCTCCTGCACCCTTAAGGTGGACCTCAGATCTGGTTTAAGGAGGACTCCTATGATGGATAAATATCTTTTCATCCATCCGCCAACGACAATATCAACCTTCCCAGTTCCTACCCTAGAGATGCAACCATTTCATCAGTATTCCTCACTCAACATCAGACCTTCCCCCATATTACATGGAAGTACATTGGTACCATCGGAGATGCATTCTGAGAAGTTCCTTATTAGTTTTGAATCAGCTAGCTATTTCCTTGTATATTAAAAATAAAAAATCAGCCAACTTTTTGTCACCGATAAACCAGACCATATCATTTAAGCGAGTCTCAAGCCTTATTCTTTTCAAGTCAAATTTCATGTTTTTTACCCCCTCCCCCTGGGATTAAAGGCAGTTATGTATCAAAAACAAATACTATAGACAAGTCAGAGACATGATTCTAATTTTTCTACATGAATTGTTCATAATAAACAAGATAGAGAATTCTTTTAATTACTTTTTATGTTGCTGCTAGCACAGAGGTTAAAATACATTCGTTACCAACTGCACAACTTGACGACAACTAGAAGCACTCACCTCAATGGTCAAAGTTAAATATGTGACTCAGATTGGAATGACTTCTCCATACTTCCGCAGAACAACTTCTAGCAAAGAAAAGTAACACTTCAGTCCCCCATGCTTCAACAAAATTTTCATATATTACCCCCGCCATGATAATGCAAAACAATACTTCAGTCCCTGCTGCTTCGAATAATTTCTCAAACATTACCCTTCTGTACAAGGCAATTGATGCCCATTTGGAAAGCAAAAGAGCAGATTCAGTTCATTGCCAGTGGCAGCTAATGGCAATGAAGTTTGACCCTTGATTATTGTCATATTCATCACTCTGAAAGCAGATACAGTTGCACTAACCAGCTGACTGTGCAAAGATTAGAAATGCCACCCTTTAGCACGCCAGTATGTCTGTGAATTTTGCTTTCCACGTGCAATTTTTATCTTTAGAAAAAGCCTGTATGCAATCTCTATTTTGTTTGAACCTAGTAACTTGTTGTTTAATTTGCTACAAATAAGCCTGCTAGGGTAAAATCCTTTCTCTAAAGCTTCCTCCATTACCAGGACAGCATTGTCAAGCTGCCCTATGTTGCAAAGCCCATTGATGACATACTCATAAACTTGCATATCAGAAGAATAACCACTTTCTTGCATCTCATTCCATATGTTTAACAGCATACCACATTTTCCAAACCTAGAAAGCCGCATAAGCAGCAACTTGTATGCAGTCAAGGATATCCTACATCCAGCTTGTCTCGCCTTCTTGTAAATCATTAGAGCTGCATGAGGTGGACCATAGCTACATAAAGGCTCAAGAAAAGAGGTTACATTCCCTGTAGTTACAATCATCCCCCGGCTTAACATTTCATCAAACATTTCAATTGCATCAGCTACTCTTCTAGCTTTCAGAAAAGCAGATATTAGTCTCATATAAGTATCAGCATTCGGCTCCCATTCCGTATTTAACATCCTCTCATAATATTTACATGATTCATCAATTTCACCCTGTCCAATGAAATTCGAAATCATTGCATTGTATATCTCAGCATCAAATACGCGCCCTTTTTCCTCCAAACCCTCAAAAATCTCAATGGCATCATCAATTCGACCAGCTCTCCCTAAACATTCAAGAACACAACTATAAGTCAAATTATCTGCCTCAAATCCATCATCCACCATTGCTTTTAAGGTTCTCTCGACTTCCTTAACTCTTCCAAATCTCGACCACCCACCAATGACTATGTTATAGGTTGTGACATCAAATGAAACTTTCTCTTTCATTTTCACAAGTAATGAACTCGCAGCACCTACATGTGATCGACGACACAAACACTGTAAAATAACATTAAGTGTCTCGGTATTACATCTCAATCCATAGTTCTCTAATCCACTAAACAATTGTATAGCCTTTGAAATTTGTCGAGCTCGAATAAAGCTATCAACAACAATGTTAAGTGTCACTGAATCAGGCATAACTCCTTGATTCCTCATTTCCTTTAACATTTCAACCATCTGCCCGAAAAACTTCCTCCTCCCTAATGCTTTAAGAATTATACAGTAAGTATCATTATCAATAGGTATTTTTTGTTGTTTGATAACCCAATTGAAAAATGTAGCTATTGATGCAGCATCTAAATTCCCTTTGTTTACTACTTTAGCAACTAAATCAACCGTTAATTCTACGTCAACAGATGTCAGTGCCTTCTCGATTGCTGTTTTTCCCTGAAGTTTCTGAAGAAAAATGCCGCGTAACTTATCTTCGGGAGTTAAAAGCTCATCGAAAACCCTAAATTGATTTTTTGGTTCAGAGGAATCTGCAGGAATGGGTTTTCCGATTGAAGAGGTTCGACGGATGGGTAAAAGGTCGGAAAGTTGATTCAGAACATGAGATTCGTCAAAATTAGTGGGGAATTTCTCAGATAGTGATGAAATTGAGTGAGAAAATGTAGAAATTAACGATGAAAGAATCGGAGAACTGCACCTGGAACTGAGAAATCTTGCCACAAGCATCGTAATTCCCTGTGAATTGGGGAATTAATTTTCCCCTTTGATTTGAAGACGACAATGTCACTGCAGCGTTGCACGACGTCGTATTAGTTCGACTACTACTAACGACTAGGGATGTCAAAAATTATGAAAAACACATATCCTGACTGAATCGAACCAATTTATGTTAATTTTCAATAAAATTGTGGATTTTTATTTAAATGTAACCATCTTGAATAATTGGGACGATCTTTTTAATCTATGAAAAAAATTAAAAGAATTCTAAGCCAAACTGAATAATCTTACATGTAAATATATTTTATACAATATATTACAATATGTTAAATTTATAAGAACAAAATTAAATGTTCATGCATGGCAAAAGAGAGCCTAAAGTTTTACAATCAAAGTAACAAGTGGTCTTAGGGTGTAGTGGATGAGTCTTTCCTCCTTTAATTAATGATTTCGAGTTCGAGCCTAGGTAGTAGTAGATGAAGCTCCACATCCACTGCATCAAAAGTCTTTGAGATCTCAGGTTTGACTTGGTAGAGAGCACTCGCCGCTCTCAATAATGGGATCTTACGCGGCACAAATCTAAATAATCAGACTTTAAATATAAATATCAAACATCGAATGAAAAAATAAAATTACAAGTGGTCAGCCTTTAAAGTTGACTAGATTGTGGCGAGTCAGTGTATTATCACCAAAATTTGAGCCAAATTGGAAGGATAAGGGTTGGGCTTTATTTGTGCATGGGTATAATTGGATGGATCTCAACAAGAGTGGGCCTTGTTCAGAAGACCCAGTCAAATTTTACAAAAGGTCCATAGCAAGTCTGACTGTCCATGACATTTTGTCTATTTCTCGGTCCATTTTTAATTGTCATAATTTTTTTTTTAGAGTCAAACTATAAGAGCTTTCACTAACATTTTATGATGTATTTTTTCATCGTATTGTTATGCAAAAAGTTACAATTTATAGTACTTTTCATATGGTTTTTGAATATCTAAAAAATTTGATTAAAATATCGAATTAATGTAATCTAATTTAACTTTAAAAATTAGTTTAAATTGACTTTCGAAAAACGCAACATGACAATTAAAAGTGGACGGAGGAAGTATTAAGTTTGATCATGCGCAAAAGATTTTTCAGAATTAAGAATGGTTCAGTAACATACTACTCACTAGTATATATATTATTTCATGTGTGCCAATTTATATGATATAATTTGATTCGACACAAAATTTAAGAAAAAAATTTCAAACATGTGATCTAAAATAAGTTATAAATAAGCATTTTAAAATTAAATTGTTACAAAAATATTAAAATATATGAGTCAAACAAATAAAATATTCACTTCGGTCCAATATTCAATTGTCATTTGTATTTTGTAAGACAGACTCATATATTTTAATGATATGTTGATTTCAAAAATGATAATGAGTTAGGGACAAACATTACAAAAATAAATAAAAAATCTTGCAAAATACCTTTTGTGTCCATAAGCAAAGAAGTATAGAGTATTGAAGAAGAAACTGATGAGAGAACAATAATTAAAGTTGAAAAGGTCCAACCGAGCATGGTACAAGTGTAAGTTTGTGTTGGTATAACTTTTTTCAAATGAGGACAAAATAAAACACTTCACTCATGGAAATACATGTCATCTCTCCAAAATAACACCAAGAATATTCCACCTATGACTATATTATAAATTTTAATCCCTAAAATACGGCAAGAAAAGATATTGGATGATCAATTACTAAAACATCGAAATAGAAAGTGGGTAGCCAATTGATTTTTGTTTGAAGATTCAAATGGACCCCCTAAACCATTAAAATATATGTCATAATTCTACATTATGATTTATCACTATTGACTTATTTACATTATTTAAGTTTGATATTTTGGAAGTTTGATTAATTTAAATTCGCGCCATGTAAATTTTGTTAAAGGAAAAAAGCGCCTTCACAAAGATTTTTACATTTTAATTTGTACTTGAATTCGGACCCTCTAAACAAAGACGGAGAGATCCTATAATGTATTCCACCACAATCTTTGGTGTCAACTATATTTTTATACAACTTCCAATTGGATAATGTTAATAATCAACAACTAGCACATGCAATTACTCTGGTAACGTTATTATTATCCATAAATCAGAAGAGAAGCATTTGAAATTAGAACTTTAGAATAATTATTTATTGGAGTAGAAGGTGGGATGAGTTGGTAACAATTGAGTTGGCAAATAAATAATTTGATTGCTCTATACTCAATTAGTGACCAATAGAAGACGTCAACCAACATGATTCTCTAACTTATTTGCTGTTTTCTTATTTTACTTATGACCTTTCTTTTCTCCGTCTTTTCAAATAAAATTACTCCCCCTTTTTTTAAAAAATAATCTATTTTAATTTGACACAAAATTTTAAAAAATAAATAAGATTTTTCAATAACCTAGAGAAATTCTAAAAAGGATTACTACGAGATTTGATCTTTCCCAAAAATTAACGAAAAAAGTAGAACAAAATGTTATGTAATCTTACATTGATCTGTTTTCTTTCCTTAGCCAAATCATCAATAATAATGTTGGCCACTCTATAGATATGTTCCAATTTACTTCCAAGTAACAATCATCAACAACTCTAGTATAATTATTTGTATTTACTTTAACATGTTTATGTAGAAAAGAATATATAGCATGCTTGTCACTAAATTGAGTTCTTATAATATCAGTTTCGAAGAGAGCCTCAGAAGTTAGAACAATGGTGAAGCTGTCTCTTGTAATTTATAGGTTACGAATTTAAGTCGTGAAAACAATCAATGATGCTTGCATCAAAATCAATGGTTTATATCACAGCTAAAAAAGTATGACTTTTTTAAAAAAAATATTTATATGTAATCTAACAAACAAAATGAAAGTGGAATGTTGTGGAGAGTGGGAGTTCGAGGGTGTTAGGGTGGCGAGGGTAATAGTGGGGGTCAGAGGTGTTGAGTGGGACGAGAAAATCAATATGAAATATCGATTATGCAATTTATTTTTTCTATTTTCATTAAAAAAATTAAAATTTAAAATATTTTTACCAATCAAATATAAAAAACAAAAATATTTTTATCCTCACCAAACACACTAAGCTTAACAAAATAGTGGAAGGATAAAATTTCAAACTAAGTTTGACTAATTTCCAAACATAACGTACTTAATAAAATAAAATAAAAAGTTTCAAGTGAAAATGGATAACTTTGTTTTATCCTAAATATCCTTTTACTGACAAAAAGAAATAAAATATGTTCAAGCTCAATCTCCAATATTTAAAAAAGAGAAAAAGAAGAAAAAGTAAGAATAGAGAGGGAGTAATCATGAGTGTCTCCTAATTCAACATCTAATCATTATTTTAACTTAAATTATAATATATTTAATTAAAATGATTAATAATATCAAATTAATTTACTAATTGAAAGCGTTGAAAAAGTCAAAGTAAATTTTCCCAAACAAAATCCAATACATGTGCTCTCAGTTGTTAGCGGCGTGAAAGAATAAAAACGAATTTGACATAATCTTTTCTTAAATCGAATAAATACGTCATTACGGTTTTTATTTCCTACATGACACTCTATGTAAACATCTGTGCACACGAGTATCTAATTCTGCCACGTCATATGTTCTATCAATATCTGATGGATTCTTTTGTTCTTTGATAATTCTAAATATAGGAATTACTTTTGGATAAATTGTTGATTTTGAAGTTCATCTTTCATGCCCTGGTGGAAGTGTTTTTTAATAGATTTTTTTTTTTAGTATTTTCAATAGCTTAATATTTGTTCTTTATGCTGGAAAGATGCATCTATGTCATTAATCATTTTTATTGTTACTTTAAAATACTAATGAAAATAGAAATCAGAAAGGAATTATTATTTGGAGAATTGAATCCTTACTAACAAAGTAAAAACTTAAATAATCAATCAATTCATTTATTAAAATTCTTCAATGTTAATTGATATCTTATTTATTTAATAAATATTCGATTTCTAAATTATAATCTCGAAATAAATAAAATAAAGAGACTATAAGGAAAAAAAAGATGAAGACTGTAGAAGAGTGTAAAATTCAACCACATATAAGAACCCCCACAGCATCTGGTGCTTCTCTTTCGTCTGAACAAAAACAAAGAAAATTTACTGAAAGCTCTGCTGCTGTAATGTTGTCAGATCAGTTTTTTTTCTTAAATTATACTTGCAACAGTTTCTTTTGATAACATGATTCACATTAATTCCTTTTCATATTTTTAAGCTGATACACCAGACCAGACCAGACCAACACCTCTGGTACGGAAGCTTCACTTTTTTATTTAGGGGATTTGATTTATTCATAGTTTCATTCGCTTTTTATATTGTTGTACTAGTATTTATTTATGGAACTTGTTTTTTGTGATAATGAAAGCTCTAGAAATTTGGTAGCTCAGTGGGGTTTCTTTGTTTGACTTTTCTGAGTTAGAGTTGTACAAGGAAGAATTGCTCTATGTTTATTTTGACCCCTTTTGAGTTTCAGGGTATTTCTCATTTACTCTTTGTGTTTTGTGGATCTAGGGATAATGGGTATTTCTTGAATTTTGGTACAGGAGCTTTGAACTGTTGGAAAGATCAAAGCTTTTGAGGAGATTGGTCTTGTTTCAACCGAGATTTTAAGGGTTTTTTGGGAGATTACTGATGGGTTCTTCTTAGGTTGTAATTCAATAGTTGGATTGTAAAGTTGTGGAGTTTTTTGAGTTCTGTTATGGATTTTGAATATATGTTGTAAAAAATTGGAGTCTTGGGAGGAGTAGGGTTGCCCAAATTATTTGTGGGTACTTACTTCTGAGAATCTTTGAAAATGGAAGGAGAAATGGTTTGCGGTGATGGGTTGTTGGTGAATATAGCAAATGAAGTGAAATTAGAAGAAGATGAAGAAGATTTTTGTAGCTGCTGTGAAGATGAGGAGGAATTGGAAGATAGTGCGGATGAAACTTCGGAGGAAGAAGAGGATGAAGTAACAGAAGACGAGGACGAGAAGGAATCAGCAAGGGAGAGTTGTGAAGTAGATCTTGATGAACATTCTGTGAAGTTATTCTTTAAAGGCATTTCTATAGCTGGTCCTGGTGACTCTAGTTGCAGGGTATCTGGAATTGGAGTGGTTATAGAGAGGGCAGAAAGTGCTACTCCTATTCAAATCCAGAAAAAGCTTGATTTTTACGTGGAGGAATTTGTGGCAGATTATTTGGCTTTGATGGATGGATTGCTGGAAGCTGTGAAGAACAAGATTAGAAAGGTTTATGCCCTTACCGACTCTGAGATTTTATACGAGCAGGTGAGACGTTTGTTCGCAAAATATGTGTATCTCCTTTTAAGTTCTTGGTGTATTCCATCTTCAGTGGGTTGAATCTTTGCCTTAATGCAATTGCTTTCACTTTTGCAAATGAAGTGTCAGTAGATGAACAACTTCCCCTCTTTGCTGCCCTCCACCTGCTGAAGAATATAATTTCATATTCATGACATTTTTACATCTTTGATCATCCCCTTCCCAAGCCCAAAAGAAAAAGGAAATAAACCTCAATTACTTATTAAATTTTTGGTCTTTCGCTTATCTGTCTTAATTGAATTTGTCGGTTGAAAATGACTGTAAATTTCAGGCTTTCTTGGTTCTTTTACCAAAAAGATTTAGATGCCGACTCTAATCTATTTTTATTTGATAAGCCAAAAGATTTATTAATAATACACCAAGATGGTGTCCCTTTACCAAGTAGACGTTGAGTCTGATCTGGATACTCGATTTTCCTACAACAATAGGGTATTTTCCTACCTGAAAAACAGAATTATTTAATTACTTTTCCCCCCTCTTTCGTAAAATCACATTGATAACTTGACTACTTATTTGGATGTGACAGTAATAAGTGCTTCATCGATTTCACTTGCTGTAAATTTGTTCTGCGGTAGTAGTGTTTGTTTATTTTACGTTGTTTTAATGGGTAATGTTTTATTTTTGTTGTTTGATGGTGAATAATTTGATCAGATTATGCATGAAGAGAACCTTGATAATCCGCTTCTCATGGCATTGCGGCAGAGGATCCTGGATCATGCTGATGATCTGGAAACTTTTGTTTTGAAACTTGTCCCCAGTACTGGTTTGGCAAAGGCCTTGGACTTAGCCAAGGTAGCAATAGGGGTTGTCTCTTCCCATGTTGAAGGAGATGAATCAACTGAAAATTGTCCAATATGCTGCGAGGATAGACTTTTAGTGATGGTGACGACATTGAAATGTACCCACAAGTTCTGTTCTCACTGTATGAAAACTTATGTTGAGGGTAAAGTCCAATCTGGTCAAGTACCCATTAGGTGCCCTCAGCTAAAATGCAAGTACTTAATCTCTGCCACTGAATGTCTATCTTTTCTCCCACTTAACTCCTATGGATCTTTAGTGAGGGTCCTTGAAGAAGCAAATGTTCTCAACTCGGACAAACTTTACTGCCCGTATCCAAATTGTTCTGTTCTTCTGGATCCTCATGAATGTATGTCAACTCGGGCTAGTTCGTCAAGCCAGTCAGAGAATAGTTGTGTGGACTGTCCAGTTTGTCAGAGGTTTATGTGTGTGGATTGTAGGGTCCCATGGCATTCTTCAATGACTTGTGAAGACTACCAAAATCTCCCTTTGGAGGAGAGGGATGCTGGTGACATAACTTTGCATCGCCTGGCACAAAATAAGAGATGGAGGCGCTGTTCACAGTGCAGGAGGATGATTGAGCTCGCACATGGATGCTATCATATGACATGCTGGTAATATATTTGGTTCCTTTAACTTTTTTTATGCAAGATTCAGGATCCTTTATTGGCTTCTGAATCGGTGAGAATTATACATTGATATTCTGAATCTGTTAGCTACATCTTTATGTTTTCATATCATATACTTGTAGATCCTTATCTGATTAATATTTCCTGAAAACTGATGTTGAGATTTTGGAACATAAGCTCTAAGTTCCAGATACTCATTATTAGACAAAAGCACTTTTAAACTCAGGTACCTGGAAACCAAGGATTCTTCTAAGTAAGTGGAAATGAAGTGGTGGTTCTCTAGGAATGATCAACTATATCTGATACAAAGAGAACTATCTTTCCTCTTTATATTCCATTTCCGTTTTGCATGAGAACCATCGAGGAGGATTGGCTCTTTCCCTTAACACTTAACAGAAAATAAGTTTGTTTTAACACTTCATTTAGGGAGATTCTTTTAACACATATATTTTACCTTGGTTAGACACAATCTTGCATTTTATCTGCACCTCATCCAATAGCCTACAAGTTGTAAAGCTTTTGAAAATCAAAGTTTTACTATTGGGAGATTCTGGAATAGGATGGTTTGTATTGCTGGTAGTGCTAATAAATGTACTGGTTTACAACCCATGAATGGAAAACCTACCCAATCTAGAACAGAGTTGGATGTATCTGCTTATTCACTGGTGTTAATTTTCCCGTACATTGTCAACTATGAAAGCTTATTCTTCAATAGCACAGTATGATATTGAATCTTTAGTTGACTTGTTGGAAAAAAAAAATGTACATACATATATACTGTATGTGTACATGTACATATATACATACATATTTATGCAGAAGGATATTAGCGGTTAGTAGGTCTATCATCCCTCTATAACTTTTTATTACCCTCAAAAGGCTTGACGGACAAATTGACTCAACGTGACTACTACCGTTAAGCGATCAGATCACCCTTTTCTTTGAGATTTGGAGTTTCCCAGATAGCAAATAAAACATCATGTAAATGAGGACTAGGATGCTCACTGGTCATTTTGGAGTTATCCGATAATGGGAGAGGGGAATGGGATACTCTCCTCAGCTAGGAGCTGATCTGAAATAGTTGAAGGCAGGGACTACTGCCTGAGTACACTGGGTGAGAAGCTTGGAGTTTGAAGTACAAGATGTCCCTCTATGTGCATCATAGCTTACTCATGATTTAATAAACGCTCTCTGATAGCTTGATGCAAATCTTATTATCCGGTGATAAACTTTTGGGCTTTGGAAGGCTTCTGATGGTTATCTGCACCAGAAAAAGCAGGAAGCATCTAGTCAACAAGTGTCCTTAGGTGTTTCAATATCAGTGTTTACTATAGTGTTTTGACAATCTCTAAGCATACCTACACACACTCTTTTACGAACTTGCATTTGTTAAGCATATGAACAAGGATTGCTCTATTGAAAGAAGAGATTTTCAATGGATTGGCTGCAAGTGTTGTCAGTGTCTGCTGTTATTAAGGAGCCCTCAAGAATCTTTTGACCAACTTGATGGGAAGGTCATCTTAGGCCAAGATTATCTTTTGTAATTTTGGGTGTCAGATTACATCTATGTTTGTGTGATCATCAATTAATGATAAGCTTTTAGTGTATCCTTAAACTTCAGTGGATAAACTGAAGTCCTAAAATAGTTAGCAATATAATTGCTACATTACTATCCAAGCTTGAGGGTGATCCAATCTATTGAAAATTAGTTCTGTATGTCAGAATCAATAGTTTCCAGCCATCAAGTGTTTTTCTGGGTTCCAAGTATCGTATCTTGTTTTTATATGAGTCTGGCTTGCTGTATTTGTCCCTTCCCAAATGGTTGGAGCTCTCGAACACTCTTCAAATCCTCTTACTACCTTGTACTCTACTGCTACTGCTTCTTTCTCCTTCTTCTACTGCTTACATTGCAGGTAGGCTGGCTTTTTTAAAAATAAGTACCCAAGCAGGCCAATTATGGTGAAGGTTTAAAGTTAGTGATTTAAATATTAAATGAATTATGGGCAGGGAGTTGACTGAAACAAAAGAATAGCTACTTGTATCAGAATAATGGGGTAGAAGAGCAATAGGTGTATAACAGTGTAAGAGCAGGGTACATGCGGAATAAAGAAACAAGAACCTACAAAGGAATCTACAGAAAATAAATAAAGAAAACTGATTCATGTCTTGCCTAAAGAACTTAGTAAGGTGAGTTGGGTGGTAGTTTGAGGACCAAAACTAATAACTTGGTGAGTAAAATTACATTGTAGTAAGTTGGGCTTTAACAGTTGGCTTATTAAAGCTTCTGAAACCAGTCTGTGCTTGACTGGATACAAAGGAGAGAACAGTTGAATCACAACTGATATAGCTTGTCCTATTTATTCATTATTGATTTTCTTGAACTATTCATGACGTCTTCTACAGCGCTAAATTGGGAAGTCACATTGTTTTAGATAGTTGGGAAAGTTTACATCAAATACTCTGATGCTCTAAATGGAGCTAGAGCTGTTCAATCAAGCAGTTATTCTTAGTAAATCAACCGTCTATGACTTCTACAGATCTTTCTTTTAGGTTGCATATTTGTGAGTGTTTGAATTCGTTAGTAAGGCTGTATTGCAGTCTCGTAGAGGAAAAATGCATTCCGATTGGATAATCTATCTGAGCATCAGATGAACGTCTTAGGAATGTAAAATTGAAGATACGTGCCCAAATGCATATGCTAACCTTTTATGTCTTTGGAACTTGTTCAGTATATATGCTGCTGAAATCGAAGTTGGTGGATGATGATTTTAAGCATTGACAGCGTTTGCTTTGTATTAAAAACTGGCAGGTGTGGGCATCAATTCTGTTATTCGTGTGGTGCGGAATACAGGGACGGCCAACAGACATGTCAATGTGCATTCTGGGATGAGGATTACACTCAAGATTTGGTAACTCAACCGACACAACAGTTTGAGCAATGGTCATGGGACTCATTTGAGTCGCTGCCTACTATGATGGATGCATATTCAGATGAAGAGAGATCTCAGCTGGCATTGATCCAGAGATTTCTCGCTGGTGGATTCAGTCTCACAGACCACCAAGCTTATCAATCCCCACCACGTTGTACAGATTCTTATGTTGATGCCATGAAGGATCTCCATCAGCTTCCATGGCTTGAACGATTCGTGTCTGTGATCAGTGACAATTACTATGAAGAACATATCCAGTGAAGTATAGATAGATTTGAAGCCATTTAGCATTTGTAAAACACTTTCAAATGGGAGATAAATGAGTATCTCACTCTCAAGACTCCTATGATAGTTTAAGCAAATAGGCTCCCTTCATAATGTACTTTTTCATTTGCTTCATGCTAAAAGAGCTGTTGGGCCTTTTTTCCCTCTCTTCTTTTCATCCTAATTGTATGATGCATTGGAAGTTACAAGAAGCTTCCTCTTCATAGAAAACTGATGAGCAAAACAGCATAAATCGAAGGAGACATTTTTAATGTTAAACTTATATTCTCTCTTGCCCAATTTGTATGTTACGCTCTCCTTTTTATTTAGTCCTGGAAAGAATGACATATTTTTTTATTTGACGACACTATTAACATTTTACTCAGGTTCTACTTATTTGGAACATTGTAAAGTATTTTCATAATTTTTTAAACACTCTGTCAAATCAAAAATTGGGAAGGAGGGAGTGGATGAAAAATCTCTAAAAGGCCTATATGGTTAACCTATTAAAGGTATCGAAAAGTTGATATACAGAAATCAAAGTGAGACATCAAAATACACTCAAAATCTTTTTTCAGCCTTACTCCTTTAAGAAGTTTGACGTTCATTTATATAAAAAGTGTTCACATGTGTTACTTTTTTGCTTTTTCTTCAGTATTTGGATAGTTATTTATTACCTCTTATCATATATATCGTAAAATTGATTTTTGTATGCAATTTATTTTTTTACCAAATATATGGTCTATAAATTAATGTAATAGGAGTTCTGAAGAAGAGATCTTTAACTTAAATACAGTTTATACATAGCTGTTAGACATGAAATAAAACTTTATTTGCATTTATTATAATACTGTTAAGTCAAATGAAATTCGATTATTGTCAAGTTCTAATGCAATATATTACATTTTTTTTTCTAACATGAAAATTGCGCAAAAATGATAGAAAACAAACAAAAGGGAGAAGAAGAGGAAAGTTAGCTAAAGCTTAATTATATTTTGAATTAAAGGAAACTACCAAGCAACAATAATTATTGCTCATAAATGGACTACTGAATAGGGTGTGAAGATTGAAGAAGAAATAAAAGCAAGCTCATAAGTCATAAGTAACAACCAAGCAATAATTATTGCTAACCTCACAATTAACAAGAATTATGATAGACATAAAACATTAAAGGATGTCCTCACATGGGTGGTAGAGAGTACTGAAGCTTTTTAATTCAAAGTTCATAAACCAATTGACTTTTTTAAAAATATAAATATAAAAATAAATAAATGAAAAGCATCATTTGCAAGTAGGGAAAGATAAGTTGAACGGTAGGCAATTAATGTGGAAACTAGGGACCAAATAATCAGCCGCCGAATGCGTGGACAACTAATAAAATACAATGACAAAATCTTTATTTTCTTTTCAATTTAACAACATTTTTATAAAATATTGAGTTTCTTTTTACATTTAGGATTGTACTCCATAAATAGCAAGAGCGGGATAAAAAAACAACTTTATGCTATGTTAATGGTAATATTGCACAACCTTTTCAATGAACATACCAATCATTTGAGGCCCCAATAATGCACCCATTCTAAAATTTGAGTCCATGCTCCAAAAGTACATATCAAATCATACACATGATGCTTTATTGTTTTCTTACCCAGTGTACTCCCGCAAGTGGGATGTGAAGAGGGTTGTGTTTACACAGTCTTACCCTTATCTTGTTTAGATAGAGAGGTTATTTCCGATACACCTCAGCTCAAGTCAAGCATAACAAAATTAGTAAGAAAATGAGATACCATAGATTTCCTATGCTATGCACATTAAAAATTAAGTCGTCTAAATTTCGAGTACAAAAAATGCTACAAAACAATCGACGAAAAAAAGAAGTTCATTTGTATAGGAATCGAACTTCACAACAATGTAAACTAGCCTCTTTCAAATGGAACATAAGGTCAAATTCCTCGTCGCGATGTTACCAAAATCCACTAAGTAACATATAGATGATACAAGATATAGAATTCTTATGCCTAAATAAAGAGCATAGAAGAAGAAAACAGAGTCATAGTTCAATAGAAAAGAGTTGAAACTGAGAATACCAAACATTGTTCTTCACAAATTACTGGAGGGCTCAAGCAAACAATGAATCATTAAGGCCTAAAAATGCCAAATTTTATGTTCTTTTGTTCAGTATGAGAAACAAAGAGTATACCATAACTTCCATATAAGTGTATGCTCTATTAACAATTTATTGTAACATATCAACAAAAAATGAATGCAAAATCTGAGATATATATATAACTACACAAATGCAAAGTATACCTACTCTTCACGATCCCCAGAAAGCCGCTGTAGAATTTGTATAACCTATCTCTTTAACCAAAAAGACTCGAAAGATCGCAGCATAGGTTCTGCAGAGACAATGAAACTTCGAAGAAAAATCGAACCTAATCATCTGCATCCTTATCAATGCATCCAAAGGCTGACAAACAACAAGTAATTCAAGCCTTGAGAGCTATCAGCAAGAAATGTGATTAGAGCCATAGCTAATTGCTGTCAAGCTAGTGTCGGACATATTTGTTACCCACGGATGAGGGCTATTCCCTGCTCCTCTTATATTGTATGCATAAGAAGGCCATCTAACATCCGAACCACACAACTTTGTCTCACCCACTTTAATCATCTTTTGGGTTCTGTCAAGAACAACAAGGCTTGAAAATGTTGAAAAACTGTTCCCTACAAAGATATCGGATCTTAAACAGACTTCATAGTCGATAGCAGATTGAAATAGATATGGTTGCTTCTTGTAAATGTCAAAAACACCTAGTTTTTTCTTCTCGAAAGGATGCAAGCCGTCTTTCCAGCCATTCAAGACAGTTTTATCCTCCAGAAGAGTATCGGCAACAGCAAGATAAACGACAACAGGAGTTTTAAGACCCGAGATGTTTCCTACTCTGGCAATGATCTCTTCCTTACTACTACAAATTTCACTAATATTTAATCTCTGCTCCAACTTCTTACAGTGAATCATCCAATCCTTTTCTATTCTCATGTGCACAGCTACAAAGGGAACCGGTTGTGATGAAGAGCTTGACATTGCATTCTTACTTCTAACCTCCATTCCTATTTCTCTAATTTTTGAGACAACTTTATCTGCTTCCGTTGATATCTCCTCTACTAAAGCTAAGCATTCAAAAACCTTTGCATAGTCTTTAGTTGGCCAATGATCATGCCACAAAAAGGGGTTCTTCCCTACTATCCGAATGATTTCACGTGCATCATATGGATGCTTACTAAATTGATTCAACTGTTCCAAATCTTTTTCCAATGTCCACCTTCTTCCACTGCCTTTCGGAAGTTCGATAACATCACTTTGATTCGACACATCTGAATAACGACTCAATTGGACAAACCCTTTACAAATGGAATTAAATCTTTCGAATTGGAAGATCTTATCGAAGGAAATAGGCTTCAAAAGTTCAACTTCTTTATAAAACAGAGAAGCACTCAACTTAGGCATCAACAGTGTTCGATTAAGCATACGTGCAGTCAAACAAGCTCTAGCAAAAGCAATCTTCTGATTGTTCAATCCCCACACAATCTGAGGAACTTCAAGAAACTTCTGTTTTACGGGTTGATTCGATGGAAATGAACGGTTATGGACAAAGACAAAGTTGTTCTGTCGAATGACCCCACCAAGTCCAGAGAATGTTGGAAGCAAAACAGTTCCAAGGAACAAAGCAATGGCAACCAATACCAAGCATTTTGCAGCCAAGAAATTCAAATGGACTCCAAAGAATCTCAATTGCTTACAATTTGACAAGTCCATTTGAGATTCAATCTAATAAGTTCATATACAAATCATCACAACAATATTCAACGAACCAAGCAACACAAACCTATAATTGTTCAATCCTCAACCCCAGCCAGGGATTTCAAACCCAATCAACCTCTTTTCTGAGCAGACAACAACAACAAAAAACAAGAAAAAAAGGAAAGGAAAATCAAAATATTTTCCAACTGCATGTGAAAACAGAACCCTCTCACAAGACAACTATATATATATTACAAAATGAAATGCAAGAAACCACAAACAGATATTCACAACTAACCTCCTTTTAAATCCGAAAACAGAACCCTCTGTCAGCCAAATACAAATTCAATTTCTGAAAGTCCAGAAAGAATCACTTCCTCTCTGTCCAGATAGATAGATTTCAGTCTCTGGAAAAGTTCAGAATAACCGATTAAAGAGGAAAATGGATCTTGAACATGTAAAAAATCCAATCTTTTTTGCTTT
Source organism: Solanum stenotomum (assembly GCF_019186545.1). Lineage (NCBI taxonomy): Eukaryota > Viridiplantae > Streptophyta > Magnoliopsida > Solanales > Solanaceae > Solanum > Solanum stenotomum. Next base: position 29,178,874 of record NC_064293.1, on the reverse strand, counting down.
ACAAAAGAAAACCAACTATGAAAGTCAAAACATCCATTAAAACCCCAAATGAAAACTTCCAAAAATAGAACAACAATAGCCTAGAAATCAAGAAAAGTTTAAAAAATATGATGCATGCAATCCCAAAAAAACAAGAAACCCAGGTGGGGTTTGAAGGGGGTGGAGTAAGGAAGAAGAAGAAGGTTTATTGTTGGAAAATAAAGGGGGCAAAAGGGAAAGAAAGAAAAAAGTTCTCACCTTTGAGTTGTTCTTGGAGTGTAAAGTAAAGCCAACCAGAGAAAAAAAATATTAAAAAGGGATTGAAAGACAATAAGGATGAATCCAAAAGATGAAAAAGAATAATAAAAAAATTGTGTGTGTGTGAGAGAGAGAGAGGGGATAAACAGAAGATGAGCTTTGCATGGAACGGAATCAAGAAAAGGGGACTCAAAAAAATTCGTATAGCGAAAGCAAAGCCAATTGCCAACAAATACAATGCATCACCATCATGACAACTCACACGCCAAACACAAAATAATTTCCGAAATTAGCAAATCTTTTTCTTACTTCTTTTTACAAGTAGCAAATCTAATTAAGGGAATAATTAATTCATAGAGTAACCCAAATACTTACTTATTTACTCTAATAATATATAGGGTGTTGACTATATGAGGTTGTTTGGTATGGGAATTGGATTGACAAAATTATTCTTTGAGATATTTCATAGAAATATATGAGATAATTTAGTATTTTATCGAATTATTATAGTATATATATTGAACAACTAATTTTTAAACTAACTAATATTTTTAATCAATAATCTTCTATTTTATTTCAAAGTTATTGTTCCTTCTTCCTCTTGTCAAATGACCTTTACTTGAATTTGATAAATTTCTACTATTTGATATACGTAATTTAATCTAATACTCTATAAAATATTTACATAATATATGTATCCTGTCTTGATGCAATTAAATATTTTTTACATGTTCGCACCCAACTATATATATTTATGAGATCAAAATTTAATATTGCATTAGTGGTAAATATATATGGTAGGAGCATAATAAGTAGTAAGAAGAAACTAAAAGAGAAGTTGGAAGATTCAAGAACAAAGATTGGGACGGGACAACACAAAATCGTTTTCTTTTGTTCTAATTTATATGACACATTTTGAATTTTATTATTTAAATTTAAATGACATATCAAATAAGTATTTTAAACTACTTCCTCTGTCCCAATTTATGTGGCACTTTTCGTTTTTCGAGAGTCAAACAATTTAAGTTTGACCGTAAATTTGCGTATGAAATCTTTAATTTTTTTAAAATAAAATTTATATATTTGTAAACTACGTAAAAAGTACTATAACTCACAATAATTGATAATTCAAAATATTTAAAAGATCTATGAAAATTTTACGGTCAAAGATAGACTTGTTTGAATCTCGAAATCTGAAAAGTGCCACATAAAATGGGACGGAGGGAGTATTAATTATTATGACTTGTAATTTTCAATTACATAATTTTTATTTTTAAAACACTACATATCTGAATTTGCCTCAGGACAGAAGAAGTGACAAACACAGTAAAAGTAGGTATGGATTAATCAAACAAAAGGATTATAAAATGAGGATTGAGGAGAAGAACAAAAAGACAAAAAAACAATATCAGAGAGAAAAGGAGAAGAGATGAGTAATTTCACGTACTTTAAAGAGAAGACAAAGTGCAGAGGGGAGATTCAAATAAATCTGACAACATAAAAATGAACTATCTAATCTCATGAGGAGGAACACGACAACTTCATTCCCTATAAAAATTGAAAAGCCACATCATATATATGCTCTTTTATATTCTGAATAAAAAATAAAATTGTCCCCTTCTTTATTTTATATATACTGGAGTACTATGTTCTTTTTAGGAGTACTTATTTTGAATTCAAATTCAAACAGTATGTAATATAAAATTCATTACAAGAAAATAATAATAATTTATATTTAGATTTTGTTCATTTTCAAAGACTTTATTTATTTTTGAGTCGAGAATCTATCAAAAATCATCTCTTTATCTATTAAGATAGCAAAAGGTATATATATGTGATATTCGCTCCAGATTTCATTTGTAGTATTATAATATATATATATATATATACCTCTTTAAATCTCATTTGTGGTACTCTACTAGGTGTATATTATGTTATTATTGTTTACTTCGTTCATTTTCAAGAATGTGCAAAAGTCCTATTACTTTTTTCAAATCAAAGATTTTTCGTTTTTCATTTTTTATATAATTATTGTGTATATGAATGTGAATCTACTTAATTTCCGCTTTGTAAGACTTCTTTGTAACATATTGGACCATATATTTATTGAAAAGTAGCTCCATTCTTTGCTTTTTCTAGATTTAGAGTCCAATCACAATAGGATTTGCTAGATTTAGGGCCACCTTAAAATAAATCAAGTTAACTTGTCTCATAAGGGGAATTTGTGTAAATAATTAGATGGGATCATTCTTGAAAATCATATTTTATTATTTAATTGTCTGTTCATTGCATCTTTAACCATGTGAACCCACTATTTGTTCAATTTTTAGTACTAACTAACGGTCCTGTTTTTTTGGCTGGCACACAACCATACAAACTACGAAGTAGCTGAGACAGTTGGATATATAGTGTAGGAACCAGTTGAAAACCTTGTGACTTTGGTCAACTTTATCTCATGTGCACACTATTCAATCAATTTTACTTTTATATAATGTTTGATATTCATATTCAAATTTAATTAATCTAAATTCACATCCGTTAAAGTCTGAAAGAAGATATAGCATGTTTAAATATACTTGTTTTAAGTTTTTTTGGAAAGAAAGGGTGGGGGGTTGAATTAAGTTTTCTATTAATTAATCATAATAATCCCCCCTAAGATGCCGGCATGGTTGTTTCCCAATTATACTGACCAACTTGCTACAAATTTTCCTTTTTTTGGGACCAATTTGCTACTACTGGTATTTAATTAGGAGTCCGGAGCCTAAAGGGTAAAAAAAATTGTCAAAAATTCCAAAAGGGTACATCACTTTTTATTCTAGCCAAAAGGGCAAAATCGCTGCATCAGCAGCGATTTTCCTCTGACAAAAGGACGAAATAGCAGAGATTTCGTGTAAATTTTTTTTTTAATTTTTTTTTATTAAAAATCGCTGCCACAGCAGCGATTTTGT